>NC_090407.1:3932204-4192204 GCF_036365525.1 Heterodontus francisci | reverse complement strand
GATGTATAGAGAGGTGGTCACACCGCAGGCTCAGACTCCACAGGCAGGAAGGGAATGGGTGATTACCAGGCAATGCAAGAGGACTAGGGGATTCAATTGTAAGGGGAATAGATAGGTGTTTCTGTGGCCGCGAGAGAGACTCCAGGATGGTATGTTGCCTCCCTTTTGCTAGGATCAAGGATGTCTCAGAGCGGTTACAGGACATTCTGAAGGGGGAGGGTGAACAGCCAGTGGTCGTGGTACACATCGGTACAAACGACATAGGTAAAAAAAGGGTGAGGTCCTAAAAGCAAAATATAGGGAGCTAGGAAGTAAGTTGAAAAGTAGGACCTCAAAGGTAGTGATCTCAGGATTACTACCAGTGCCAGGTGCTAGTCAGAGTAGAAATAGCAGGATATATCGGATGAATATGTGGCTGAAGAGATGGTGTGAGGGAGAGGGTTTTAGATTCCTGGGGCATTGGGACCAGTTCTGGGGGAGGTGGGACCAGTACAAACTGGACGGGTTACACCTGGGCAGGACTGGGACTGATATTCTAGGGGGAGGGTACAAACTAAAATGGCAAGGGGATGGGAACCTTTGCAAGGAGTCAGAGGAGGGGGGATCAAAGACAAGAACAAAAGAAAGTAAGGGGAATAAGAAAAGTGATAGGCAGAGAAATCAAGGGCCAGAATCAAACAGGGCCACAGTGAAAAATAGTGGGAAGGGGACAAGTAATGTTAAAAAGACAAGCCTTAAGGCTTTGTGCCTTAACACGCGGAGCATTCGCAATAAAGTGGATGAATTAATCGCGCAAATAGATGTAAACGGTTATGATATAGTCGGGATTACAGAGACATGGCTGCAAGGTGACCAGGGATGGGAAATGAACATCCAGGGGTATTCAGTATTTCGGAAGGACAGACAAAAAACAAAAGGCGGTGGAGTTGCATTGCTGGTTAAAGAGGAAATTAATGCAATAGTGAGGAAAGATATTAGCTCTGACGATGTGGAATCTGTATGGGCAGAGCTGAGAAACACTAAGGGGCAAAAAACATTAGTGGGGGTTGTATATAGACCCCCAAACTGTAGTGGTGATGTTGGGAATGGCATTAAACAGGAAATTAGAGATGCATGCGATAAAGGAACATCTGTAATTATGGGTGATTTTAATCTGCATATAGATTGGGCAAATCAAATTAGTCACAATACCATAGAGGAGGAATTCTTGGAGTGTATTCAGGATGGTTTTCTGGACCTATACGTTGAGGAACCAACCAGAGAACAGGCTATCCTAAACTGGGTATTGTGTAATGAGGGAGGAATAATTGACAATCGAGTGGTGCGAGACCCCTTGGGGACGAGCGACCATAATATGATAGAGTTCCTCATCAAGATGGAGAATGACATAGTTGATTCTGAGTCTAAGGTCCTGAATCTTAGTAAAAGAAACTACGAAGGTATGAGGTGCAAGTTGGCCATTACGTTACTTAAAGGGATGACGGTGGATAGGCAATGGCAAACATTTAAAGAGCGCATGGATGAACTGCACAATTGTTTATCCCTGTCTGGCACAAAAGTAAAACAGGAAAAGTAGCCAAACCATGGCTCACAAGGGAAATTAGAGATAGCATTAGATCCAAGGAAGAGGCATATAAATTTGCCAGAAATAACAACAGACCTGAGGATTGGGAGCAATTTAGAATTCAGCAAAGGAGGACCAAGGGATTCATTAAGAAGGGGAAAATAGAGTACGAGAGCAAGCTTGCGGGGAACATAAAAACTGACTGTAAAAGTTTCTATAGGTATGTGAAGAGAAAAAGATTGGTGAAGACAAATGTAGGTCCCTTACAGTCAGAAACAGGGGAATTTATTATGGGGAATAAAGAAATGGCTGACCAACTAAATGCATACTTTGGTTCTGTCTTCACAAAGGAGGACACAAATATCATACCAGAAATGTTGGGGAACACGGGGCTTAGTGAGAGAGAGGAACTGAAAGAAATCAGTATTAGCAGGGAAATGGTGTTGGGGAAATTGATGGGATTGAAGACAGATAAATCCCCAGGGCCTGATGGTATGCATCCCAGAGTACTTAAGGAAGTGGCCCTAGAAATAGTGGATGCATTGGTGGTCATCTTCCAAGATTCTATAGACTCTGGAACAGTTCCTGCAGATTGGAGGGTAGCTAATGTAACCCCACTATTTAAAAAGGGAGGTAGAGAGAAAACAGGGAATTATAGACCAGTCAGCCTGACGTCGGTAATGGGGAAAATTTTAGAGTCCATTGTCAAAGATTTTATAGCAGAGCACTTAGAGAACAGTGGTAGAATCGGACAGAGTCAGCATGGATTTACGAAAGGGAAATCATGCTTGACAAATCTACTAGAATGCTTTGAGGATGTAACTAGTAGAGTTGATGAGGGGGAGCCAGTGGATGTGGTTTATTTGGACTTTCAGAAGGCTTTCTACAAAGTCCCATATAAGAGATTAGCGTGTAAAATTAAAGCGCGTGGGATTGGGGGTAGTGTATTGCGACGAATAGAAAATTGGTTGGCAGACAGGAAACAAAGAGTAGGGATAAATGGGTCTTTTTCAGAATGGCAGGCAGTGACTAGTGGGGTACCGCAGGGTTCGGTGCTAGGACCCCAGCTATTCACAATATACATTAATGATTTAGATGAGGGAACTAAATGTAATATCTCCAAATTTGCAGATGACACAAAACTGGGTGGGAGGGTGAGTTATGAGGAGGATGCAGAGAGGCTTCAGGGTGATTTGGACAAGTTGAGTGAGTGGGCTAATGCATGGCAGATGCAGTATAATGTGGATAAATGTGAGATTATCCACTTTGGTAGCAAAAACAGGAAGGCAGATTATTATCTGAACGGTGTAAACTGAGAGAGGGGAATATGAGTATTCTATAGTGTAGGTCAGATGGTTTCACAGGTCGGCGCAACATCGAGGGTCGAAGGGCCTGTACTGCGCTGTAATGTTCTATGCAGTGAGACCTGGGTGTTCTCGTACACCAGTCGCTGAAGGTAAGCATGCAGGTGCAACAGACAGTAAAAAAGGCAAATGGTATGTTGGCCTTCATAGCGAGAGGATTGGAGTACAGGAGCAGGGATGTCTTGCTGCAATTATACAGGGCCTTGGTGAGGCCACACCTGGAATATTGTGTGCAGTTTTGGTCTCCTTATCTGAGGAAGGATGTTCTTGCTATAGAGGGAGTGCAGCGAGGTTTACCAGACTGATTCCTGGGATGGCAGGACTGACATATGAGGGGAGATTGAGTTGGTTAGAATTATATTCGCTGGAGTTCAGAAAAGTGAGGGGGGGATCTCATAGAAACCTATAAAATTCTAACAGGACTTGACAAGGTAGATGCAGGATGTTCCCGATGGTGGGGGAGTCCAGAACCAGGGGTCATAGTCTCAGGATATGGAGTAAATCTTTCAGGACTGAGATGAGGAGAAATTTCTTCACCCAGAAAGCAGTAAGCCTGTGGAATTCGCTATCACAGAAAGCAGTTGAGGCCAAAACATTGTATATTTACAAGAAGGAGTTAGATATAGCTTTTGGGTTTAAAGGGATCAAAGGGTACGGGATGAAAGCGGGAACAGGTTACTGAGTTGGATGATCAGCCATGATCATAATGAATGGCGGAGCAGACTCGAAGGGCCGAATGGCCTACTCCTGCTTCTATTTTCTATGATGTTGACGAGAGAGGATCCTCAGTAGGGTCCATTATCAACCAGACTCTGGATGGACCAGTGAAGCCAGCAGGCAGAGGAGGTAGTCAGTGGCAACAGAGGAGAGCAGTATCGAAGAGAGGGGTACCTGATTCACACTGCTCTATGTCAGCGATCACAGGGCTGAATGGGACCCCAACATATTGACTGTTGGCATGAAATGTTGATATGTATGCATATCACAGCATGAGACAGCAAAGAAAAGGCACCGGAGAAAAGGTCCAATATTCAGGTACTTCTAGAATTATTTTACTAAGACATTAGCAGCAGCTTTCCAAACAGTTGTTTAAATAACTACTCTCATACCACAGGACCCTGGCTGTCTAGTGCTTTGCCCTGTACAGAAGATAGTTTTCAGCAGGGACCACTTTCAGAATTTTGGAACATTTTTCATTACAAACAAGCAAAATTGACTGGCAGGAATAAACAAAAAGTATGCTTGCTAAATTTGTTGATGACACAAAGATAGGTAGGAAAGTAAGTCGTGAGGAGGACATAAGGGATATAAATAGGTTAAGTGAGTGGGCAAAAATTTGACAAATGGAGTATAATGTGGGAAGATGTGTACTTGTCCACTTTGGCAGGAAGAATATTAAAGCAGCATATTATTTAAATAGAGAGAGATTGCATAACTTTGCAGTTGAGGGATCTGGGTGTCCTGGTACATGAATCACAAAAGGTTGGTATGCCAATGCAGCAAGTAATTAGGAAGGCAAATGGAACGTAGTCATTTACTGCAAGGGGAATGGAATATGTCATGATCCTGTTGTTTTTTTGAGAAATATGTGGTGTGCCTTTAAGGCTGTAAGCGATTAGTACTTCTTTAAGGCAGCAAGCTTCAGAAGTTACCGAGTAAAGGTGCATCTTGGTTGCCCTGGATACAACCATTCAGAGACAGATACAATGTTGCCGTTTAACTTTGAAACTAGTTGGAAAAAACTGGCTTTGCAGAGACAGTTTGAGAGACAGACTGTCCTGACAGACACAGCTGTGCTAGCCTGTACTGAAGGAGAGATCTCTCAGTCAATTTAAACTGAAGGAAGCGAATTTAGACTGCTTATTTTTTACCTCTCAAAATTCTAAATGTTAAGCCACATTGATTCTTTTGAAAGTGGTTGCGAATTGTTGATCTGCTGCGGTCATCGCTGGAAAGAAGAGGTGTTTGAAGCCTCAAATGTTGAACTGAATTACTGAATGGCCTATCGATGAAGAACTGTTATCCTTTCCTCATTGGACCCTGGAAGAGTGCGAGTGGACTCTGAATCAGAGGACTGTTCGTCAAGAAGTGTAAATCTGCAAGGACTTTACTGTTATTTCTATTTTTAAATATTGTTTTATCTTACTAGTCTTTAAGATTTTAGTTTTTTCTAATAAACAATTAATTTGTTGATATCTAAAGATACCTGATTCGGTTCGCCTCATTTGGGGTTACTAGAGTGTTCAATTTGGCTGTGGCTTTGATGTGGGAAAGCTTAAAAATATATGTTATGCAACCTGTGGAGTTACGGAACTGAATTGACAGTGCGTTTCTCCCACCACAATCAGAATCATATATTTTGACCGGGGGCTTTGTCTTGAGTGGTCGTGTCATAACAAATATAAAAAGTAGGGATGTTTTGCTACAGTTGTATAGGGTATTGGTGAGACCACATCTGGAGTACTGTGTACAGTTTTGGTCTCCTTATTTAAGAAAGGATATAAATGTATTAGAGGCAGTTCAGAGAAGGTTCACTCAACTGATACCTGGGACGGCAGGTGGGGGGTGTTATCTACTGATGAGAGGTTGGACAGGTTGGAGTTTAGAAGGATGAGAGGTGATCTTATTGAAACATACAAGATTCTGAAGGGACTTGACAGGGTGGATGCTGAAAGGATGTTTCCCATTGTGGGACACAATTTAAAAATAAGGGGTCGTCCATTTAAGACAGAGATGAGGAGAATTCTTTTTCTCTCGAAGGTTGTGAGTCTTTGGAACTCTCTTCCCCAGATAGCAGCGGAGGCAGGGTCATTGAATATTTTAAGGCAGAGGTAGATAAGTTCTTGACTGACAAGGGAGTCAAAGGGTATCAGGGATAGATGGGAAAGTGGAGTTGAGGCCACAATCAGATCAGCCATGATCTTATTAAATGGCAGAGAAGGCTCGAAGGGGCCGAATGGCCTACTCCTGCTCCTAATCCGTATGTCCATTAAGCCTGGCCCACACCTCATGATGGTGGATCATCACTAAACACTTCCTTTCTCCCCCTGCCTACCCCCCCCCCCTCCCTCCCCCTCCCCCACTGCAGCCACAGAACCTCCTGGAGGCAAAAATAATTCAAACAAAACTGGTGAAATCTGACCTACTCTTAAAATTTGGTTCCATAAAGCTGCAAAGAGCTTTCAGTGGATGCTGTACCTTACTGCATTCACACATCTGTACTGTTTGAAAGAAGCTAGCATTGTTTCCAACTGCGAGAAACCCTTTTTTCGTATCTGCAAAACAAATCACCTGATATAATTTCATAACTGCCGCTGAAAAATAGTGGCTGTGAGCCCGGCCCCGAGACCCATCTGCTTCTGGTTACTGTCAGCTGGGGCAATGAAAACGGGCAATCAAGACAACAGCAATTTATTTCAGAAAAGGACCAGATTAGAAGACAATGCAGTAAACTCACTCTGCACCAAAAAATAAGACCAACTTTGGAGCACCATGTTCACCTCCTACACACTACTGGAGCAAAAGAAACGGTCTGGATCTGTAGCTCTGGATGTGGATTTTCACATCATATTAATAGCACCAAGATGGTACAGGAATGCACCATTTTCTACAAGAGGGAGACTGAGTGATAGTGACCTACTCTTTTTAAAATCTAACCCAGACTGGTGCAATACAAATTCATTTATCTACCCTGCTGTACGATACAGAATAAGTCTAACAGGCCCTATGGCCCTTGTTTGGGAGCTGCTGAACAAAAGATATCCCACTGAAGGATATAATGGAGGGAGATGGGAGTATCCAGAGCTTCGTTGTGCATTTATCTAGTCAGACCGCACCTATCACTGGGTAATTTTAGTTTTGCTGCCTGGGCAGTAACATGAGAGTGGACTGTCTGTCCGTTCCCGAACTCATCCCAATCAATTCACTTTAAAAGAGAAAATCCTACTTTGCTTAATAAAAAGAGCTAGTTCCATGTATAGAATTTCCAAGGTGCTAAATTTCTATTAATAGCAGCTGATTCCTCTGATAAAGGAGGTTTCTGCTTTAGCATAATACACGCTTGAAGATCAAACACCTCAGTTATTAATAATTCAGACTGTTTTTCATAAGGGTGTCACATTTGCTGCTCTCCAATCCTCTGACATTTCCCCCCCCCCCCGTATCTAGGGAAGATTGGAAGTTTATGGCAAGTTCTTCCGCTATCTCCACCCCCACTTCCCTTAGCAACCTGGGATGCAAGCCATCCGGACCAAGCAACTTATCCAGTCTGACCATAGCCAGGCTTTCCAGTACATCCTAACGATCAATTCTCACCCCATCCATTACTTCTACCATTGCCACTTTTACTGATATTTTGTCATCATCATCTCCCTTGGTGAACATTGATACAAAGTATTCATTCAGTATTCCAGCCTTGCTCTGTACCTCTAAGGATATATACATTTATTTGACCCTAACAGATCCTACCCTACCCTACCCTCTTAACACCCACTTACTATTTACATACTGGTGGAATATTTTTGGCTTCCCCTTTTATGTTAACTGCCATTCTATTCTCATTCACACTTTGTCAGTCTTATTTTTCTCTTCAATTCCTTCTCAACTTATTGTCTGTGGCCTGGTTCTCGCTTGAAGAATTCACCTCACATGCATCATACACCCTCCTTTGATGTTTCACCCTTGTTGGAATGTAACCAGCCTCTATCTGAAGCCTCTCCTCTCTAAAGATCACCTATTGTGCCGTACAGTTTTTCTGGTTAATCTTTGGTTTCATTCTACCCTGGCTGGATCCCCTCTCATCCCAATGAAGTTAGCTCTTTTCCAATTTAGGATGAGAAGCAAAGTTACTCTAAATACTCTCCAGTGTAGCAGCAGCTTTTGCTTCTCCAGTTAGTTCCTGAACACATTCTCTGAAAGCAAGCGCACACACCTGCTAGAATTTCAGGACACTTCCTTTGACATTAATATTTCTTTAAAAATCACATTGCATTTTAAACTACAGAAAGGTAATTTACAGCAGGAAAACCACCATATAATACATATTGAAGGCGGTCAGTCCGTCACACATACCATTTCCAGGAACAGCCGTGTCGTGTGGGACTGCTGATATTCCCAATACACTGTGTGATCCTCATGCTCTCTCTCATCTGCCTTCAAGATTAGGTGAGATTGTAATTTCCAGCACAAACTACAATGTGTCCGGAGCCTAAAGCATCATCCTTCATTTACCCGGTCTGACAGTAAACAATCTCCCCAGCAGTCAAACAGTTCCTGTTATGCGGCAGGCATGTCCACAGAACATGAGAATCAGAAACTACGTTAAAAATTACACCACTCAGCGGAGGAGGAGGAGCCAGTTCTTTAAATCAGGTGGTACCAGTGCGATTACACCAGTGAACTTGCCTCTACCGACAGAGACGGTGATTATACATGTAACAAAGAAAGCAGGAAATATTACACCCAATCTCATACAGTAAACCGCGGTAGAATGGGGTTATGAAAGAAAGCACTGTCTCAGAACAAACTACATAGAATCTGCTCTAAATTAAAGCAGCATTTTGCTTGTTAGTAAAAGCCACAATTTTAACTGTGAGAACTGTTACAGTATTCTGCAAAAATTAACCAAGTAAGAAGGGAATGAACGGCTAAATATTAGGATAGAGAGAGCACGGGTTTCAGCAACAGCTCACTGCGGGTCTCAACTAACTTCCAGCAGAAAAAATTAACATTCCCCAAATCATGGTGAAAGTGCCAAGACACAGATAGATCATTCCACCCTCAATTGTATGTTTGTGTCTTACCCTGGATGATCAGAGAGTGGTGATTTCTCCTTCACTGGTCTCGTCTGATTTGAGATGGTTGTTGAAAGTAACTTAAAATTCACTATTAGAATGCACTGTACTTCATAATCAAAGAATGAAATATTCTCTGGATTCTGTGTGTGTCTAACAGTCATAACCCCAAGTGTCTTTGTTGGTCTACCCGCAGATAAGATTTTCATTGGGCAAGGGTTTAAAAGGATATGGAATCAAGGTGGGTAAATGGAGTTAAGATACAGATTAGCCACGATCTAACTGAATGCCAGAACAGGCTGAAGGGGCTGAATGGCCTCCTCCTGTCCCTGTGTTCCACAGGCACAGCACAGTAAGCTACAGCAGGACACTATATGCTTTCTGCCTCTATGTCCAAGGACCATGATCATTAGCGAAGTAGCATCTCAGATGCTCATTTAGTTTGACTTAACATGGTGAAGAGACCAAAGAAGCTAAAGTTATCCTCATTGTTGCTGCAGTGTCAAAGGTTAACCTGGCCAAAGATACAACCGCACCAATCTTTACACTGAACTTCTGACTGGCTGGCCAACTGCCCTTTGAAAGCAGTTTAAAAAAAAATGCATTTTTGTTTTAACTGGTTCCACTCCCAAATTGGAGAGGAGCCAGGAAAAAAAAAAACACAAGTAAAACTCAAGTTAAAACATATGTAAAATTCAAATTTATAAAACAAAAACAGAGTATAAACAGAATAGAAGACGGGAGAGGAGGTAAGAGAGTAAGCAGAGGTGGAAAGGGTAAAATCTTCCGACTTTGCATTCCTAGAGAGCACTGTGCCAGCTTGGAGTACACATTGGGAATTCCCAGCTATGCTGTGCATGACTTTGCAACTATTTAGTACACATTTGTGTACCCTAATTTCCCAGTGGACAAGGATGCCTGAGGTGCTGTTGCAGTGGGCAAGGATCTTGCCAAGAATGCAAAGTTGGAAAATTACCCTTAACATGTCTACATCTTTTTGCTAATATAAAATTGTGCTTTTTGTATTCTAATTCTTTAAGGCAAGGGTTTAAAAGGATATGGAATAAAGGCAGGTAAATAGAGTTAAGATACAGATTAGCCATGATCTAACTGAATGCCAGAACAGGCTGAAGGGGCTGAATGGCCTCCTCCTGTTCTCGTGTTCCACAGGCACAGCACAGTAAGCTACAGCAGGACACTATATGCTGTTCCAGGAGCTGTGGCTCGTTACCTGTCCTCTCAGTTTCAGTGTATGAGCTGCAAACTTTACAGAGCTGGAGATGGATAGAGGAGTTCTCTGGACCCACTGACAGTTTACAACATGCTCAGCTCAAGGTGGGGGGAAGCAATAAAAATACTTCGGCAAATCGACAAACAGGTGAGTAATGCTAAGCAAGAGACACCAGCAAATAATGTACAGGTTGATTTAAAGAATGCAAACATAACAAGAGGTTCAGATAGGAAGGAGAACAGCTTGAGCACTTTTGTAAAAAAGAACAGCCTTTTGGAGCAATAGGGGTTAGCAGCTTAGACAGATGCTACTATTCGAACACAGAAACATGCTTAAAGCACAAGATAGGCAAAAACTGGAGCTAGAATGGTTTGGAATGCTTTGCAAACACCTCCTTCTGTTCTGTAAGAGTCTATGAGCTGATGCTTTGAAAGGCAATGAAAGTTGGGAGTAATTTGAAGTTAGTGAAAGAAACTAGGAACGACAGAGAGACTTCTATCAAAGACAGCTGATGTATGTCACTCGACTCCTTTATAATGAAGTCAATGACTATCTGATTAAATATAGAATCTTACAGCACAGGTGGAGGCTATTCAGCCCATCGTGTCTGTGCCAGCACTCTGAAAGAGCTATCCAATTAGTCCCACTCACCCACTCTTTCCCCAGTCCTGCAAATTTCCCCTTTTTAAATATATATCCACTTCTCTTTTGAAAGTTACTATTGAATTAGCTTCCACCACCCTTTCAAGCAGCACATTCCAGATCCTAACAACTCACTGTGCAAAAAAAATACTAATTTCTCCCCTCCCCCCATAACTTTTATTTGCCAATTATCTGAAACGTATCCTGTGGTTTCTAACCCTCCTGCCAGTGGAGTCAATTTCTCCATATTTATTTTATCAAAATCCCTCATATTTGATGAAATAATCTAATAGGAACCAATTTACCACTAGGGTGATGGCAATATCATCTGTCGAATTACAACCAGCAAGGATTAAGATTAGGTTGTAAACAATGTTAGAATGGTAATGCTAGTGAGAAAGTATTAGCTGTTGAAAAAGGGTAGAGTTCATGGAGGGGAAGCGTCTGAACATTATCTGGAAAGGAAGTTCCAGTAGGATGAAGGCCGTCACATTCCAGGTTCTGTTCTTGTGTTAAAAATTCCACCACACCATTGTTCTGACAACCAGTCTAAATAGGAAAAAAAAAGGCAAGCTGCAGACACAGGTTCTGTTCATTAGGAATTACAGCTTTGTCAGATGACTGGAATCTTTCAAAGTTGAAATGTAACCCTTTGCAGAATTGGACAACTGCTTGCCCTAGGGTTTTCACATTCCTTAAACATGAAGAATATTAATTTCCTGATTCCAATTATCCTCCAGGAAATG
This sequence comes from Heterodontus francisci, assembly GCF_036365525.1. Lineage (NCBI taxonomy): Eukaryota > Metazoa > Chordata > Chondrichthyes > Heterodontiformes > Heterodontidae > Heterodontus > Heterodontus francisci. The sequence goes on along the minus strand of NC_090407.1, from coordinate 4,180,865 downwards.
CCGTTTTCTTCTGCTCCAGGTTACAAGTGCTTTTGTTTCTTAAGCACTTACTCATAGGTTTAATGCAATCATGGCTCGAACTTTCAGAATTACCCTAAGAAACGTGTTTATAATGATGCTATTGTTGTACAATATTTACTGAGTCTTATTTCCTGGTACTTAATTACAGATTATAATAAACGTACATTAAGCATGAATGAGCACCGGCTTCAGATTTCCTGGTCATCATACCTGCTGTTGCCAAAGATAGGTGCCGTCACCAGGGATACAGTACACTCCCCACCTTGATATAAAAACAATGGGAGTGGATTCAAAGCAATAATCTGATTTTTCAGTTATTTGACTGTTAACCTATTTGAACTTTGTTTTCATGGATGAAACCATCTCCTGAACCTTTGAATTAAATCATTGCCTTACAATGGTTAGCCTTCAAACAACAGGCTAATGCACTGGGGTTTCAACATATTGCGCTAGAGTTTGGGAAGGTTTAGCTGGTAATTTCCAACACGGTGAGTCAGTCAGTCACCAATCCACATGATGCTGAGGCACAGACTAGTTACCAAGGTTTTCCAGGACAGAGGGAAAACCACAGGGCCAGTCACCCTTTGCAGACATCTCCAGCCAGTCCTCTCGGCCATGCAGACCTGTAGCGAGACAGGAGATCATCCCAGGAAGCCGAAACAAAGTGATCATTTAATAATCAGAGCTCAAATATTGGCAAGACCTTGATCCGACATCCTCAAACTCTTGAATCGACTACGACTACATTACTCTCTCAGACATCTTTTCTTCTAAATACTCCATAAAGCATTGGTTTGTGACAAATGTCAGGAGTACGATTCAGTTAATAACCAGGAAGATTATGGAAAGTACAGGAGACACAATATGAAATAGAAAATATTCTATAAACACAAAGTGTAAGCATTTAGCTAGGGAAAAGGTTGAGCCTATTAAGCACCCAGGAGGAAATCTTCATGTAGAGACAAAGGATGGGGCTAAAGTATTCAATAAGTATCTTGCATCTGTCTTCACAAAGGAAGCAGAAGATGCAAAGGTTACACTAAAACAGGAAAGGGAAGGTATGTTCATGATAATAATAGAGATGTCTATAAAGCATTACAGAAAGTTGATAAGTCACCTGGTCCGGATGGAATGCATCCTAGGTTGCTGAAAGAAGCAAAGACAGAAATAGTAGAGGCTTCGGTCATAATCTTTCAATCCTCATTGGATACAGGAGTAGCGGAGAATTGATATTCAAGAGAGGCGAGAGTGATGTACCAGGAAATTGCAGTCGTGTCAGTGTAACATCGATTTGGAGGTTACTGGAGACCATCTCTCTCTCTCTCTATGTGGCTTTCTCGTTGTCAGAGGGTGGTAATCTAGTATTATGCCAGGATAATAACCATGGGGCAAGGCGAGGAGGCAGGCCCCAAGAATTACCCTCAGCCGATGCTGGATTGAACTGCTGCTGTTGTTCCGCACCACACTCTAACCATCTAGCCAACTGAGCTAATCGACCCCTGAAACCATCATCAGAAACAAAATAAACTTCCATTTGGAAAGACATGGGTTAATCAAGGACAGCCAGCATGGATTTGTTTAAAGGCAAACCGTGTCTGAATAACTTGCTTGAATTCTTTGATGCAGTAACAGAGAAGATTGATCAAGGTATTAGTCCAGGCCACTGGATTACTAGTCCAGTAACATGACCCACTATGTTGCTGTAACCACGCTTTATATATTTCAGTAAACATAATGAATGAATCTTTTGCGATCCAAGCATTCTGTCAAATTTGAGAGGATTTCACTTGCAAGTTCAGACAGTTAAAAGTGGAATTTCACAAACTTATACGTTTTTGAGGAGGTGGGTAGGGAGCAGTGACAATGACTGGTGTAAGTCACACTGACAAATTGAATCTTCCAGAACCATGCGTATCACACAACCAGAAAAAAAAACCTACAGATTCATTTTGACCGTGTGCAGAGCCAGGTTTCTAACACTGAACTTTATTCTGAATATTATTGGTACCAATTCAACACCAACACCAGCAACACAACTGCAGGCTTCAATTCTATCCCCAATATGTCCATGTAAAAAAACTCTTTACAGTGCCAAAGAGTCATGCACAGAAAATTCACAGTGGTGTTACGGACAGAATTGAGAGAACTGAAACCCCAGTTCTCTTCCCTTCACTGACTGTAATCAGTGTGGTTTTTGAAAAGGAAGATGGGTGTGTCTCTTAACCTGAGTGTTTGGTCAATTTGAACAACCAGCTTTTCGTGGGCAGCAATAAAGAGGATTATTTTTATTCACACGTTACCCTTAAAGTCTGATGCTATGTCACTGACACACACACATGAGAAAAATGTTAAAGAGGATAGAGCACTTCTACAAATTAAAGGCAAAGGAATAAGTCATAAGTCAGATGATTTTGGCTCATCCTGGGGAAAAGGCATGCATTGAGGGCCAGGTGAAGGGGGTGTTTTCACTCCTGAAGTGTAGTTAGGTGGATTCGATAGCTCAAGTCATATACTGAAGTTGTTGCAGGACTTTCAGCAGATCACAAAGTTAGATACTTGTATCTCATTACCAGGTCGGTTTTCTGTACTGGTGGACTTGAAAAGAAACAGGTTTGGAGACCTTAGAATGTTGTAGTCTCCAGTTTTAAGGTGTAGGTGTTCTGCCTTTGTTGCTGTCTCTCCAGCTGTTGTTTGAAGACTGACTAGCTTCTCCCTGGTGCTTGGAGTAATAACATTCGTTATTTGATTAGTTTCGATCAGGCGGCCACCTGATCAATACTTCTATTGTCCACCCAGAATGATTTGAAGGTCGAGGCCATTGCTTCATAGTGTGGATGGATGGTGGCCATTTACACCTACTTTTGACCGAACTGTTTTCTTACAGCTCTCCTCGTTAAGTTTCGAGCTCGGACAGCGGCTGGAATTTTATGTCCCCGCAGGAGCGGACTGGAGGCAATGAGGGAGGTGTAAAGTTGTGGGAGGCCAGGGGGTTACCGCTCCCATCACCTTTCCACCCTCCCCTGCAATTTTACAAGCGGCGGTGGTGACAAATGGCCCATCCGCGCCAGGCCAATTGACACTAAGGGCTGCTTCCCGGTGCCACTGCTATGTTACGGGCGGGCGGCTCAGGTTCCCCAGGAGGCTGCCCAGTAAAACCCGGTGGCCTCCTTGCGTGTTGGGGGGGAGGGGGGGGCGCCCTCCTGATCAGGCACCCTGTGTCCCAAGGAGGGACCCCCACCACAGCACGTTACCCCACCAACCCCCCTTGCCTCACCAGCACCCAGAGGATGGTCCCCGGTAAGCCTCCACACACACGCCTGAGTTCTGGGGCCTCCTCCATTGCTGCTCCTCTCACTGGGTGCAGTCCCAGCAGTGGCCACCCACTCCCATTAGCGCTGTTGGGATTGAAGAGCTGCTGGCTCACTCATTGGCTGGCAGCTCTGGAAGGCGGGACTTCCTGCCTCAGACTCATGGAAGTCCCACCCGAGGTCAATTAAGGGTGTGGGTCACGTAAAATCACAGCCTGGCTTCCAGGCCCAGCAGAGGTGGGCTCGCCACTGACTTTTGGCCGGTGGGCGGGGCCACCAGCGCACCATAAAATTCTGACCAGTGAGTCCTGGAGTCCACAGGTATTGAGTTTTGGGTCAGATCACAAACAAGAGGAGGTGTGAGTTTCACAAATGGTTTCATCTTGGTATGTCCATTCAAGGGAGGCACTCCATCCATGGTCATTGTATTAGGAACTTTCTGGAGGTTTGAATTAATTGCGAGTCTGGGCCAAAATTGCAAAAGTCACCTGGCCCTCGGCAGCTATCTTATGCAACATTTTAATGTCCAATGTGGTACATTTAAAAAGAAAATTCAGCTCAACAAGATTCGATACTGAACACAGTCCATGTTTAAAGTTATGAATAGGACATGCCTTTTCTGGGCATAAAGTGGGATAATGCCAAGTTAATGTTTAATGTAATCCAAGACTTCCCAGCCATTTCTGTAGCTTGAAACTTTACATCTTTGTTCCAGCTCCCTAGAATACCCACCTGTGTACAATTTATGTCAGGTTTCTCAAAGAAAGTAATTTGCTGTAATCGAGTAAGCAACAAGAAAATCCACATTAAAAATGGTCTATTAACAGAGTACAAACATTAACCACAAACACCAACAAACTATCCCACATCACTTCAGAAAAACCCTTTGCTATGAAGTTGCCAGTAAAATTCTAGTTTTTTTTTATTTCCAAAATATACTTTATTCATAAAAATCTGTAAAAATTACATTGCCAAACAGCACCAGAAAATACAAACATTGCAAGGGAGATCAGTTTCCTTCAATACTGTCATGAGTTTCTTCCCAACCCTTCCGTTTCACAATTGTCATGTCAATTACAAAATTCTAGTTGACAGCAGATCACCTGCCTCCTTGACCAACTCAAACAGATGGCCAGGCGGAAACAAAGAACTTTATCTGTTCAAAGACACACATCACAGCGTTGCTAGATTATGCAAAGGACATTCCGTTTCACAACTACAATCCCCACAATATTCTATAAAGTATTGATTTTAAAAAAGTTCAAAAACAATGGGGTATTTGGCTTTTACAAGATGCATCCACTGAATCAGTCAGCACTGGGAACAAACAAGTAGGAAACCTGAAAATTTGCCTAGAAGTGTGATGCAGTGTCTCCAGCTGCAAATTTAAATAAAAGTTCAGAGAAATGGTTAATATTGAGGTCAAAAACCAAGAAAATAGAGAATCATTTGTTTATCTTGCAAAAAAATGTATACACAAGGAAATGAAAATGTTTAAATGGATTTTTTTTTTTAAGAACACAATAAAAATCTGAATAATTTCAGTGAAGAAATGAGATCAGGACACAATAATATTTTTCTCCCCAAGTAAAATCCACCAGTTAAAATTACTAGAAATTCCTTTATTGGAATATTTTGAATGATGTGCTGGAAATCTAAGTCCAAGTGATTAACTATTGATATCTAGTAACTTTTGAAAAGCTGCCAATTCTTTCCCTCAGCACAGAATTGCCACTGGTCTTTCGTAGTCTATCATTCACAATGGATAAGCAGAACCCACCAGTACACTGTAAAACCTGCTGAGTGAATTAACTGTCTTCGGATACCTGTGTAAGAACAGGGGGCACATGCAAAACTAGACGGAATTGAGAATTTGAAAGCTTTGAGTGAACCAAGTGACAGAACTGGAAAATAAGTAGCAACGGTGAAAATAGGTCTAGTCCTTGCAAAAGAAGAAATGTGTATGTCTACAGTAAGACTGACTGAATTCAGCATTGAATTCACTTTAATCCTGAATTAAGTTACTGTAATTAAACCCCAAAATGTTGGAAATACTCGTTTGGCCAGTATCTGTGAAGATAAAAGGCAGGTTGTGACGTTTTTTGGGGGTGTGTCTGTCCATCCTTAGAACTCCCCTGTTATTTGTAACACACCCTTTACAGACACTGACTGACCCACTGTGTACTCCAGCATTTCCTTATAATTTAATGAATTTATTGCACGTTGTTTTGGTAACGTTCCTCGGCAAATAAATTTGGTGGATTGTGAATATTTGAAAGAAAAAGACAGAATACTGCAGAATTTATTAGGTTAAATGACACTTAATTTGTGTCCTAATGCAGAGTGCATTAAACTATGTAATCAACCCCACAGATGATAAACTGTGAGCAAGCAAAGCTCATTAAAAAATCATCCAGCTGCCATGATTTAATCACTTTTCATACAAGTGTATACTTTACATGCGATGGGTAGGTTACCCAATCACAGAAAAATCAGTGACACTGACAACTCAGCTAGGTGTTACCTGTGCCTTTACGTAACAGAGAGTAATCTGTTCTTGCTTCAAGTGAGTTCACATTGCCAGCCAGGGCTCATCATCACTTTTTCCCATCCCAAACCAGAGTCATAGGATTGTGCAATGATTTACAGTACAGGAGGCGGCCATTTGGCCCAGTGTGCCTCTGCTGTCTCCTTGGTAGAGCTATCCAGCTGGTCCACTCCCTGGCTCTTTCCCCATAGCCCTGTAAATTTTTACCCCTTTAAGTATTTATCCAGTTCCTTTTTGAAAGTTGAATCTGCTTCCATTGCCCTTTCAGGCAGCACATTCCAGATGATAACACCTTGTTTATCAAAAATTTTCCTCATGTCATCTCTGGATCTTTTGTCAGTCACCTTCAATCAGTGTTCTTTGATTAGTAACCATCCTACCACTGGAAACAATTTCTCCTCATTTACTGTATCAAATCTCCTCAGATCCTTATTTTTTTAACTGTAAGGAAGTTGAGTTTTGCTTGATGTAAGAGTGCCAACAGGGAGACTGAAGTTCAACTGTTGAGATGCCCCCAGTACTGCTTGCAGGCACAACATGTACAAGGAGATTTTGAAACCCCCTTGCCTGTAAACCACAGCCTTGCTGTTCCACCTAAACACATCTCCAGTATTCAGACAAAAGCAAAATACTGCAGATTCTGGCAATCTGAAGTAAAAAACACTCAGCAAGTCAGGGAGCATTTACAGAGCCAGAGAGAGAGAGTGTTAACATTTTAGGTCTGATGAAAGGTTACCCGTTTCTCTCTCCATAAAAGCTGCCTGACCTGCTCAGTATTGTCCAGCATTTTCTGTTCTTATTTACAGTATTAGGCATTGTCCAAAATTGGGGAATCAGCTCTTCTAACAGATTAAAGACATACCCTGGGGCTTCATCATCGTAAAGTCAGGGGTGGAGGCCTGAACTTTGCAAAGCTTGTACAGATATTGAGAAGAACGTTCTGACAAGATAGAATATAAAGTTATTTAGCAGCATAATCTGATCTCAGAATAATAGGTAAACCTTTTATCACCGAGATGAGGAGGAATTTCTTCATTCAAATGGTGGTGAATCTTTGGAATTCTCTACCCCAGAGGGCTGTGCAGACTCAGTCATTGAGTATGTTCAAGACAGAGGTCGATAGTTTTCTTGATATTAAAGATATCAAGGGATATGGGAATAGTGTGGGAAAATGGCATTGAGGTAGAAGATCAGCCATGATCGAGCTGAATGGTGGAACAGGCTCAAGGGGATGAATGGCCTACTCCTGCTACTTCCTATGTTCTGCACAACATGTTACACCCGAGTCCTATCCAGTGTCCCTGATTCTGTTAGAGTGCTTGACTTCGTCCCTGCCTCAGCTCATCTGCTGCTGAAACCCTCATCCACACCTTTGTTATCTCTAGACTTAACTATACTAACACTCTCCAAGTTGGTATCCCATCTTCCACCTTCCATAAACTTGAGGTCATCCAAAACTCTGCTGCCTGTGCCTTAACTCGCACCAGCTCCCCATTCTCCTCTCACTCCTGTGCTCACTGACCTACACTGACTCCCGGTCAAGCAACACCTTGATTTTAAAATTCTCATCCTTCATTTCAAGTCCTTTCATAGCCTCACCTCTCCCCATCTCGTAAGTTCCTCCAGCCCCACAACCCTCAGATATCTGCACTCCTCCAATTCTGGCCTCACATATCTCCGATTTTAATTGCTCCACCAGTGACTACTGTGCCTTCAGCTGCCTCCACCCAAAGCTCTGGAATTCCCTCCCTGAACCTCTGTCCCTCTTTCCTGCATTAAGACACTCCTTAAAACCTACCTCTTTGACTAAGCTTTTGGTCATGTGTCTCAGTATCTCCTTATGTGGCTCAGTGTCAAATTTTGTTTCGTAACGCCCCTGCCAAGTGCCTTGGGATGATTTACTATGTGAATGGCTCTATATAAATGTATTGTTGTTGTACATCAGATTGCACTACTGCTCGAGTCACTTCTGAAGATAGATAAATGTCAGATACTTTTTTGTTTAAACAGGCTGAACTATAGGTTTCATCATGAATAGAATTCTAGGGAAATTAGAGATGGGCAACAAATGCTGGCCTTGGCAGCGATGCCCACAGCCATGAAAGAATTAAAAAGAATTATTTACAGCAGAGATTGAGCAACCCAAGGCAGTGCAAAACGTTTTCACCAGAATTGTGAATCAAACAAACCAGAGTAGGTTATTATCATGGAGGCAACACTTTTTGGAGTCAGTGATGAAGCTATTAGATTCAGTGATGGGAGGCGTGAGGTCTATAGTTGTAGATCACCTAGATAGGGTTGAATACTATCCCTCATCTGTACTTGTCCTTTTCAGCTCCCGTGACCCCGCAGACAAGTCCCTCTGGATGGTCATCTGGAATACGAGAGGACGTACCCACCAGGTGGAAATAAACAATTTTTTCCTCCACAAGTTAGAACACAATCTTTGGATGAGTTACGTAAAAGTGCATCATAGCAAGACAAACCAAACAGAGTCACATTCGACAGCTGCACAACATTTAAGTCTAGAATACCACTTTGATTTAAAAGCAGTTTTCTTCCAGATAAACCGTCGGCAGGGAGAATACATCATTTACAAAACAATTCAACATGATTTACAGTCATGCAAATTCAATCCCTGGGTGACTCACCAGGAAGTGACTTTACCAGACAACTCTGCAACTAAAACACCTGAATGTTAAAATACCTCAAAGTGGCAATATAGTAAATCCACATCTTCAAACAACCATACTGACATTTCATGAAAGTGTTAAAAACTATTTTAAAATTAAAGAAAAAAAAATCCGAAATGCTATAAAATTGGCCTCAGTGAGTAAAGGAGAATAATTGGGACCAGTCTCCACAAGCGTTTCATGTAAAGGGTCTCTGCTCTGAAATTCAAACTTCAAACAAACTATAAAAAATACTTAAATGTTAGTACAACATTAAAATATTTTGGCTGAAGAGTCAGGATAACAACTGGTCTGATGGAATGTGCTTCATTGTTTTAAATAGATCAGACAAAATAAGATTTCTATTAGTGTGGGGAAAAGCTACTAAAATTAGAATGTTTCAGAGTTTACATTTTCTGCCAAATTACCCAAATTATTCAATTCATTTGGAATATTAGAAAGACTTCCTCCCATCATGGGATGAGCATGTACTTATTCAAAGTCAAAATTCAAGCAAGTCTGTCATTTTTTTTGTTTTGCTTCATTTCAAATTTCTTTGCCTCTTAAAAGTTGTTCAGTGACAAACACTGCTCCAGGAAAGTTAGGAAAAAGGTCCCCCTTCCCTTCAAGAACTCCACTACTGCCAATCTATAGTCTTGGAGAGGGCACTATGCCTAGTCTCTACCCAGTGCTTGCCTTATATACTGACCAGGGTCAGAAATTCATCAAATGGGGAATGCAAGAAATCAAGAGCTAAGAGAAGACTATTTGACCCATCAAGTTCATTCATCCCACTGACGGTGTTCAATTCTGCCCCGTCATGACTCTCACTTATTTAATCTCCTTACTAATTTGTAGCTCAGTACTTTACAGTTCCAACATAATGGCCATTTAGTGGGTTTACTGATTTGGATGCTATTGGACTGGGTGAAGGGGTGGGGAATGGGTAGGGAGAGGAGGTTGAACTTGTTTTAATGTAGCTTTTGTGTCAATTGATCTGCTCATATCCATAATACAATCATTTAAATTCTTACAATTTAAACATCATTGGTTTGGTGTAGAAGAAAAAAATACATTTCAATTTTACACACACTGTAAGAACAGAATGCGGGTAATTATAGGAAGATACAAAGCAGCTTACCCAACAGGCAAGTGGCTCGAAGGGAATGTTCCCTTAGGGTGACAAACAGCTTATGTTTTTTAAACTTCCAAAAGATATGAAGTTAAAAGGTTTAGAATAATTAAGAGAAAAGTGTATGTTAGAATAATTACAAAGCAAGAGGAAACAGAGCAGAGAATGTGTGAAATGGAGACAGGGCAGCACAAGTCAGGTGTTTAAATATTTTTAAAGATCATGTTTTATGTGTTTAATTTACAGCTAATGTTACAGTAATAAAACTGTTTCTGATGATTGAGTACATGAACTTAAAAATGTTTTGCAGAACTGGCCAGTAACTTACCAGATAAAACCAGTCTGTCCAGCATGACTGAACCACATCATCCAACACCATTCCTGTATTATTCAAACATTACAACCTCATGGCACTGAGTTCAGACAAAACTGATGAAAATAATTAAATTCTCCTTTGACAATATGAATACAAAAATCCCCATTAGCACATGCCCTTGATTAAATGGGAAGGATGTGACTCAATTCATGTTTAATCCACGGCCATTATGAAAGCTGACGCTCAATATATTTTCAGATAACACTAATAAGTTTAATATTGGCAAGAAAGACTATGTGAAACACTTAGTGGGCCAGTCAGCATCAACATTTCTGTAAATGCCTTTTGTCAGAAGACCCAGAGGTGAACACTCAGTTCTGATGAAGGTCCTCTACCCAAAATGTTAATCTGTCTTTTCCCATTTCAGATGCTAAGGATCTGCTGGTTAAATGCAAACTTTTTTCTCTTTTAGTTTCAGATTTCTAGAATTTGCAGCGTTTTCATCGACAAAAATGTACGAGAAACTTTTGAAATCTTACGTAGAAAAAAGCTGCAACCCCCGAGCAGAAGTCCCTACATTACTTTGTCCAAACACTTTCTCCAGTGTTGAGTGAACACCTAGCTCCTGCTTGTCTCATTTCAATGCTGCAACCTCCACTCCAGCAAACAGAAGTTTTTTTTCTAAATACTTTCCTTACTTCGCCCTCCTTCTAATAGAAAGGATGGGTAGAGGGAAGCATTCATAAGCAAAGCATACAAGCTCATAATAATTAAGGATCACTTTAAAATGTTGCCCTGTTATATTGAAAAGTGATTTTCATGGCAGGTAAGTAAAATAATTAGCAAAGTGCATTTTCTAAAGTGGGAGAATCTCTTCCACAACTCTCATTGCATCTATATATGGTTTGATTACAGTTTTTCCTACATAGCTGGCATTATCTGAAGGTCATAACTGTCTGTTTTCCAATGTTATACAGTGCAACAATTGAGGCAGCAGAAGGTCAAAGTAAACTGGGGTTTTGGATGCTTAATACTGTTGAGTAAAGAGCCTACTCTTGCTCCCCACAATAATCTAACCACAAGAACCAGATATAAAGTGGGTTGGCTGCTGAATTTTTTTTTGAATAGCACCACAGTTGCTTTCCGAAGCAGTTCCGATGCAGTTCCGAAGAAGGGTCGCTGACCCGAAACGTTAACTCTGCTTCTCTTTCCACAGATGCTGCCAGACCTGCTGAGTGATTCCAGCATTTCTTGTTTTTGTTACCACAGTTGCTTTTCTTTCCTGGGAGTGTCTGACTGGGGATGTGTTGAATATTAAGGTAAACAGAACTCCCATCAGTTTAGTCATAGGCAGGTCTAGCAGCATCGCCACTGCCAAACTCTGGAGGCACTGGACTGGTTCAGTCTCTTGGCTGCAACAACAGAAAGAGCGTAAAGGTTTTGCATCATGACATTAGTAATGCTTGGAAGTGGCCAGGTACTTCCTTTGCTCCAATAATCCAAGCCTAACAGGAATTACCTCCTTTGCAAACAATTAACTAAAGTAGTCTTTGGCAACTGATATTCCTTTTGCAACTTCTGTAAGGATTTAACCTGTCTTTCCTAATTATCTACTGGATTTCCTGTTCCACTGTCTCATCGGCTATGAAATCTGTACCCTGGTCACTTACAAAAGAACATCTGAATACAAAGGCTGAGATGACTAGCACCTAGATGCTGCCGTACAAGAACAAAAAGAACTTGCATTTGGAGGGAATGAGCAAAAGAGAATAAATTCATTCGCAGGCCTATAACTCAGTGATTGTTGCCAACACGTCCACATATCACATAGTAACCCCAGCTCCTCATTTAGTGTAGGTTTTGATTACGCTGTCAGTAGATTAGTTGCAAATGGATTGTCGATTGAGGAGACAGAGAATCCTCGGCAGGCATCGCTGCTGATCTGCTCAAAGCGACAGCGCCTACATTTTGGGAACGCAGCTCAACGTTCAAATAGAAATTAAAAGGCCAAACAAACAGAATTAAATAACATTACGGCACTGCCCGTTTCCAAGCGTCACACCATATTTATAGTTTACAATTTTCTATAAAAACATTTAAGGGATCATTTTGCAAGGCTCTGTTTCACTAATGGCGACGACAGGTCAGAAAATCAGGCTCATTTTTAGCCAGACTACGCACCAGGATCACAGCCATGCACCATTATTGATAGATTTTCCCACAATATATAATAGGAGCTTTAAAAGTCATTGGTGTCAGCCTTAGTTCAGAGGCAGCAGCTCTGGCTTCAAGGCATTAAACCAAGGCTCCAGCTGTTCTCTCAGGTGGATGTCAATGATTCATGTCACTACTTGAAGTAGTGCAGGGAAGGTCTCCCAGTATCCTGTTCACGATTTACCTCTCAATCAACATCACAAAAACAAATTACTCGGTCATTTAGTTTATTGTTGGTTGTGGGACTTTCCTGAGCACAAATCGCTGCTGTTTTTCCCTATAATCTTAAACATTAAATCAGATTCTGCCCAGTCTCACAACTGATGCTTCATCACTCAAGTGATGAGTGCAAATGGATACATGCAATACAGTACTTAGTAAATTACAATTTGAGATAAATTACAGATCTTCAATGTAGACAGATGCATTGCAAAATTACTATTACCATAAACATTCTACAATTAGATCAAAATTAATATTGCATTGAAATTACATACAAGTAATACTGGCTGCCAGCTAAATCTCAATTTAATAATTCAGTATTAAATTCTTCATGTCAGCTCCAGATTAGGGGGCAAGGGGATTAATTTTTTGCATTGAGAAAACTAATGGTTTCCATTATAAAGTCCTCTTGACACACTTAACCATAGACTAGGAATCTTTGGAACTTTCCAGAAGCTAGCACAGTTACTCAATAACGATGATATAGTGATCTTGTCCATCAGCAACCAAATTAATTGTTTCAGCTGAGAAAGTTGGATGACCCAAACTTTGGTTGGTCAACTCTGATGACAAGCTAAATTGGTTTCCTAGTCTCTCTGGGAGAGCAAAGGATCCCTATAGAGTAAGTATTTCTCTCCCTCCTACCCCAGAGAGAGAAGAGAGTGTGTGAGCGAGAGCACGCGAGGGACTGTAACTGACCCCTAGAAAAAGTTGAAATGCAAATGTTGCTTTACAAAAATCACAAGATTGGTTTGAAGGAAACACCTTTTTACTCTTCTTCCAGAAGCATAACTCTACTCCCTCCAGCTCTACATGTAGCTGGTTTTTAAATGAGTTCCACACTCTGCCTGCAAACCATCTTTCCTAGCAGCCCATTTCAACTGCCTCTCCCTCTCTTCAGAGAAATTCTTCCACAACCTGTCCTCAACGTGCATCATCTTGTCCTGCCTCTTTGTTGTATCCATGAAGTATTCATACATCTTTACAAAAATGAGCTTGCTCTCCAGATTGAAGAGCCCTTTCTTATTTAGCTGTTTCTCTTAGTTCAACCCTTCACCCCATTGTTCTCCACAAGTCACCAAGAAGAGAAAGCTTCTCACATGTAGTCACAGGCACTTAAGCAAATTCTTAACCAATTTGTAGACAAAGCATTAAGACATCAATGCATTACATCACAGTTATATCAAAAATATCAAGATCTTGTTAAATGCAGTCTTTTGTAGATGAAGGATTTCCATAATTTTGAGCTCGATGAATCGTGAAAGAGTTAATTAGCAAGCAGAGTTCAGGTGCAAGAACTGACTAGAACATAATTTTAACCAAACTTTATGGCATCAGTAATATCTTTATTATATTTTGGCTAGGTTGCAATATTAAATGATGTACGTTGTACTATATTCAAGAGTAACATCACGAGTGATATATTCCTTCCTTTGTGGCAAAACAAGGATCTTGAAATTTGGACAGAGTATTCTGTGCTAATTAACATGCAGAACATTCATTTCCAAAGTTCACTGTCAGTGCAAACAAAAATGTCAAGCTTTTCTCTGAAGAGTTTTAAGTTAAAATGAAACCAATTGTACATTAAAAGTGTGCAAAAATGTTAGGAAAATAAACGGAACTGCTTCAAATGTTGAGATGTCATTGGTTTAAACAAGCTACTTACATTACTGCCTTTGGGTTCTGTAGCATGCAAGCTTTTGGTCCAAATTTCGTTGCTGGACTTGGTCCATGCAGTGATCGCGTCCTCCTAGTGATTAAAGCAAACCAGGGTCATTCAAATAGTAAATGTACAAGCCTTTAAAACTAAACCACTTAGATACTGAAAGATCACCAAGGCACAGAAGGTTGCTTTGTGCAGGGTGATCATTTCAATAACTTTTTTAAAAAAAACTTGTTTTGCAAATTAAGCCAAAATGAAGTCTGAACAGACATGTCTCTTTCCAATTTCTTTCACTCCCTGCCCAAAAGTAATCGCCCAGGGCCCCAGGAAGCACATGTGACTACACACAGTTAAAAACAACTTCAATTTATAAAGTGCCCAGGAGCTTAATTCTCACACTACAGCTTTCCAGTTGGATTAGGATCTGACTGTGTGGATAGATGGTCCACCTTTTAAGCTGATGTATGACTACACTGCTGGTAAAACCAAGCAGGAGTTTTGAAGAGATATCTTCTCCATCCAGGGGAAAATGATTCATTTTCAGAAGTGGAAAACTCACCACCTGTACCAATATCCTGAGGTCATTTTGAAGCATTTAAGGTGGTTACTGGCAGATGGTCCACAAACAAACTCCAACCAGATGACTTTTTTTGCAAGGAATTAGAAAGGTCAATGCGAATTGTAAGATCAGAAAAAACCGACACCACACATTTCACCTATACTAGATTCAGCGTTGCTTTTTCAACCAGCACACAATAACTTAGTAAAAACAAAAACAAGCCAATGTGGAGCTCAGAGGTAAATCAGCCCACCAAGCCTTCCTGATTTCTTTAAGGATGTTACAGGTGATCAGTAAAAGCATTCTGAAAGTTTAATTAAACCAAACTCTAGCGAAAAACTGAAGATTAGCGTGTACGAAGGATTGAAAATCAGCAGTGTGTACCGTCTACAAGATGCACTGCAGCAACTCGCCAAGGCTCCTTCGACAGCACCTTCCAAACCTGCAGCCTCTAAGACAGCAGACACATGGGAACACCACCACCTGCAGGATCCCCTCCAAGTCACACACCATCCTGACTTGGAACTATATCGCTGTTCCTTCACTGCCGCTGGGTCAGAATCCTGGAACTCCCTTCCTACCAGCACTGTGGGTGTACCTACCCAACATGGACTGCAGTGGTTCAAGAAGGCAGCTCACCACCACCTTCTCAAGGGCAATTAACAATGGGCAACAAATTCTGGCCTGGTCAGTGATGTCCAAATCCCATGAACAAAACAAAGCCAAAGGATTCTTGGGTAGAACATGGAATGGGACAAATAACCAGACAGAAAATAGCAAAGAAGTATTCACATCCCACAAGGATGATGCTCGGATCTGATCCAGATACATTTATACAGATCCCAAAATCACTGCTGAAAATCATCAACAAAAAGTAGGAAGAACGTTGAGATAGATATTGCTGGTAAATTTAGTTTTAGATTAGTTATGCAAATGAACAGAAAAATTACATACGACATTGAATACTGATAAATATAAAGTATTACAGTAATAAGAAAAGACCAAATATATTTGGGACACATTATTCAGTGAACAGAATTGAATTAGAAATGACCCAGGGTGCAACAGTTGACACATTCACTGTTACCACCCAATGTGATGAAGCTATTAAATAGCAAACAAAATATATAGCGTAACATGTTACCGAGCCACTGATGTAGAAATATACAGCAGTTATGCTAAGGTTTTCAAATGAACTAAATTTAGAAGAGTATTTAGTTTTGGTTCCATAAAATGAATCCGTTGCAACCTAGTACTTTCCCCCTGCTCTCCCCACCCCTCAATCAGGGTTGCGGGGGGGGGGGGGAGAAGTAGCATAGTGGGAATGTTACTGGACTAGTAATCTAGAGGCCCCAACTAATGCCCTGCGGTCACGGGTTCAAATCCCACAAAGGCCGCTGGTGGAATTTAAGTTCAATTCATTAATAAATATGGAATAAGAGGTGATGGTGACCATGAAACTACTGGATTGTTGTAAAAACCCATCCGGTTCACTAATGTCCTTTAGGGAAAGAAATCTGCCGTCCTTACCCCTGGTCTGGTCTACATGTGACTCCACACCCACAGCAATGTGGTCCTGAAATGGCCGAGCAAGCTACTCAGTTGTACCAAACCACTACAGAAATGTCAACAAAGAACAGAAACTACAATGGCACACCCTGCCCAGTCATCCCTGTAAAGTCCTCCTAACCAACATCTGGTGACTTGTGCCAAAATTGGGAGATCTGTCCCACAGATTAGTCAAGCAACAGCCCAACATAGTCCTCCTCATGAATTACATCTTACATGTCCCAGTCTGTCCAATCACCATCCCTGGGACTGTCCTGCCAGTGGGACCAGAGGTGGTGGCACAGTGGTATACAGTGGTATACAGTGGTACACAGTGGTACACAGTGGTATACAGTTGGGAGGGAGTTGCCCTGGGAATCCTCAATATTGACACTGGACCCCATGAAGTCTCATGGCATCAGATCAAATTTGGGCAGGGAAACCTCCTGCTGATTACTACCGACCGGCCCTCCCTCAGCTGATGAATCAGGATTCCACCAAGGAAGAAGCACTGAGGGTGGCAAGGGCACAGAATGTACTCTGAGTGGGAGACTTCAACGTCCATCACCAAGAATGGCTTGGTAGCACCACTACTGACCGAGCTGGCCGAGTCCTGAAGGATGTATCTACCAGATTGGGTCTGCAGTAGGTGGTGAGGGAACCAACAAGAGGTAAAAAACCTCACTCTCACCAATCTACCTGTTGCAGATGCATCTGTCCATGGCAGTAATGGTAGGACTGACCACCACACCGTTCTTATGGAGACCAAGTCCCATCTTTACACTGAGGATACTGTCCAGCATGTTGTGTGGCACTACCACCGTGCTAAATGGGTTAGATTCAGAACAGATCTAGCAACTCAAAACTGGGCAACCATGAGGCGCTGTGGGTCATCAGGAGCAGAATTGTATTCAACCACAATCTGTAATCTCATGGTCCAGGATATCCTTCACTCTACCATTACCATCAAGGCAGGGATTAACTCTGGTTCAATGCAGGAGCGCATGCCAGGAGCAGCACCAGGCATACCTAAATATGAGGTGCAAACCTGGTGAGGCTGCAACACAGGACTACAAGCATACAGCAAAAGAACTGGCATCAGCCATGCTCATTCATGATCACAAGTTCAAGTTTAGGACTCACTGAGGCTGGCAAGAATGCTACATTTACAACATTTAATTCTGAGATTGATAGATTTTTGTTAATCAAAGATATAGGGCAAAGGAGTTAGGACACAGATCAGCCATGATCATGTTGAATGGCAGAACAGGCTCGAGGGGCTGAATGGCCTTCTCCTGTTCCTATATCCAGAGTAAGAAAAACCTACCAAAAGTGGGCTGCTTATTCTAAATTGATGTTTATTGCAAGCTGAATTAACTAATTTACTTCAGCAAATTGGTGTTTGCCACTAAAAGCTATTTTTATAAGGAATATGCTGAAAAATGTAGAAAAGCAGAGATTGGATTTCTTTAATTTACAGAATGTTACCTTTAATTAACACAAGATCTTGAACACTAATGAATTGACCCATAGGATTCAAATCTTTTGGTGTCATTTTCAATTAATCTTTGATAATTGAAAAGCAATTTAATTGAACACAACACCAACTGAACACAACAGTGGCAAACTGAAGTGGTTTTGTGCAGAAAGTTAGCATTTCTGTAAATCACAGAAATGCAGGAGGAAGTCATTCAGTCCATTACACCTCTCTGTTCTCAAAGAGCTGCTCACAATCCCATCTCCTGTCCCCTCCCCATACACATTGCATTTTTCTTTTTTAAATAGTCATCTGCTTTATTTCATCAAAATCACATCATTTTAAACATCTCCATTAGATCTACTCTTAACCCTCTTTGACCCGAATATATTTTCTCCAAGTGTCTCCTTGACTTTTCAAAGTTAATTTCTTCTGCAGCTTTTTCACTGTATTTATATCATTCCTAAAAGGGATGTGCTCCCACGTTTAAGGGCCTGTGACCCTGAACCCCTAAGTCTCTATGTATGTGTACTCCTTTTAAAGTCTTATCTTTCAATGTATTATCCTACTATGTTCCTCTCCAAATCTTATTTCCAAAATGATTCACCTCACAAATCCCAACATTAAATTTCATCTGACATTTATCTACCCAATCTACTAACGTCTGTGTTTTAGTGCAGTCACTTACTAACCTCTTCGACAGCCCCTTCCAAACCCGTGACCTCTACCGCCTAGGAGGACAAGATCAGCAGATGCATGGCAACATGATCACCTGCAAGATCCCCTCCAACCCACACCCCATCCTAACTTGGAACTATATCGTCGTTCCTTCACTGTCGCTGGGTCCAAATCCTGGAACTCCCTTCCTAACAGCACTGCGGATGTACCTACCCCACATGGACTGCAGCGGTTCAAGAAGGCAGCTCACCACCACCTTCTCGAGGGTAATAAGGGAGGAGTAATAAATGCTGGTCTTGCCAGTGACGCCCACATCCTATGAATGAATAAAAAGTGGTGCTCAAGGCAGAATACCCACATGACTACATAACTACTAGGAAATAAGCCAAACCATTAATATAACAATCAAAAATAAAAGTTGAGATGTCACTGAACTTGTAAGCAGCTCTTAATAGGTAGATTAGTTTTTATTTCTTCCGTTATACCTGCGAGTTATTGAATTAGCTGCATGAATTTCACAACGTCATTGGACATTTTTCTACTTTAAAGGCGCTAGTGAAATGCAATCTGTTGTTATTTGCGGCAGTAAAAATATTTGCAACCCTTCAAAATGCTTTGACTTCAATTGCCTGAAAGACTGACAATTATCACCATGTTGATTTGTTCAGTAATTCAATATTCAATTGAGATGTTCGTCATGAACAAAATGTTATGCCCAGTTTATTATAAATTGCCTGAAATGCACTGAGGTGGTGATGCAGGTGGAGGAAGAGAAGGAAATTATTGGATGACATCCAGAATAAAATACTTAAGTGGATTTCTCTGTGCTTTAATTTGGAGACACAAGCATTGCAATGGATTTCCATGTATTAACAGACATCTGACTGCATTTAGATTTTTGTATCTACCTCCAAGTCCTTTACCTCCTCTTTTCTGCCTGTCAAATAACATCCCCCCTCCCCCCCAATTCCTTTACCTGTGTCTTCTCCAACAAGAAATCCTCTGACCCGTCACCTGCACAGATACAATTGCCCCTGGTCATCTGCCTAACAATTGTTTTGCTTCCATTTCCCAATGAAACTGTCCCACTAGATCCCACTGCTCCCATGGCACAACATCTACCCCAGTAACCTAACGTCTGGAGTTCACGGCCTAGAAATTGTTGGGAAAAGAAAAGATGGGTTCACGGCTCCCATCGTTATTATTTATAGAAATCCAGCAATTTGTGAAGAGAAGCCACACATGTCCATCACCAAGATAAGTCCATCCATCCCTGTAACATTGACCGTCTGTGCCCCTGCCTCAGCTCATCAGCAACTGAAACCCTCATCTATCCTTTTATTGACCTACATTGGTGCTCGGTCTGGCAGCACCTCAATTTTAAAATGATCATCCTCGTATTCAAATCCCTTCCTGGCTTCGTCCCTCCCTATCTCTGTAATCTCCTCCAGCCCTACATTTCTCTGATATCTCTGCACTCCTCCAGTTCTCGTCTCAAGCACATCCGCCATTTTAATTGCTCCACCATTGATGGACATGCCTTCAGTTTCCTGGGCTCTCTGGAAGTCCCTCCCTAAATCTCGCCCTCTCTTTCCTCCTTAAAGATGCAACTTAAAACCTACTTCTTTGACCAGGTTTTTGGTCATCTGTCCTAATATCTCCCTATTGATAATGCTCTTGTGAAGTTCCTTGGGATGTTTTGCTATGTAAAAGGCTCTATGTAAATGCAAATTGTTGTTATTAAGCTCTGATTCTCCACAAATTTCTGAATGATGTGTACTGCTCCACCATTAACCATCCAAAAAACAAAAACAATTACATCTAGCTATGAGTCTCCGAATCAGCGTGATGAAATTGCTGGATTTGCACCATTAGTAGGAATTCTCACCATAGCCATGTTGGTAATTCATGTTGTAAGGACTCAGTCAATAATGTGATTTATTGTTCTGGCGTGCGACTCAACCTTAGAGGGCCAGAAAGGGAATAATGCAACTGTGGAGTTGCACTTCCATAGGTAATTAAAGTGCTCCTAGAGATTGTTTAATTTTTTTTATTTTTCCTTTTCTGAATCTAATTTGACTCTAATTCACTATTTCATCCTCTTATTTGCTTTGTTTCTTTCTCGCACTTAAGTTCTTAACCAATCTGAATCGCTCAATTAAAGTCAATTGGTTCTTACTGCTTCAATGCTCACCCTTGTTGCGTTTCTGATACATACTGCTGCCCATAATCAGTTTTTAAGTGTTCTTTCGCCCGAGCCCAACATTATATCACATCACAATGATTCAGCTGTTTTAAGGATCACATGTACAATAACACTCCCAGAACTGACTGGCAGGTTGATATTTGTTAAATGGTTTTAAACAGTAGATTTTGAAAGAATGCCATTGCTCCAAATGCTTAATTCCATCCCACTCCCATTTTCTTTTTTATGTTTTGACTCTAGCAGTTTACAGAAGTTATCTCACACTGTAGCAATTATAGAAGGTGTGTACAAAATGGATTCTCAACTAGTTCTTCCACTTTTTCTGGTCCAGTTTATTGTGCGGTGATCGTAAATGTTGTAATTTATTATCGGGAAAGTACATTTTCATTTCAAGGTTCAGCACAAGCTCAGGACACTTGCAATTTAAACATGCCCAGTTACGCTACAATTCAGTGTATGAATCTCTACACTAACAGGTGACACGTTCCATTGATTTCCATTTTGTATCTTGATTAGAATCTTAGAATCATAGTATATACCACCATATACTTTCCTCCAGTCCAAACAACAACCATTCACCACTACTCTCTGTTTCCTGTCCTTTAGCCAGTTTTGTATCCATGCTGCCACTTTTCCTCCTTATTCCATGGGCTTTAATTTTGCTGACAAGCCTGTTATGTGACATTTTATCAAGTGCCTTTTGGAAGTCCATGTACACCACATCAACCACATGACCCTCGTTGACCCTCTCTGTTACCTCATCAAATAATTAAATCAAGTTAGTTAAATGTGATTTGCCTTATTCGTTCGTGGGACGTGGGCATCACTGGCTAGGCCAGCATTTGGTGCCTTCCCTAATTCCCTTGAGAAGGTGGTGGTGAGCTGCCTTCTTGAACTGTCACAGTCATTGGGGTGCAGTTACACCAACAGAGCTGTTAGGAAGGGAGTTCCAGGATTTTCACACAGTGACGTGAAGGAACGGCGATATAGTTCCAAGTCAGGATGCTGTGTGACTTGGAGGGAACTTGATGGCATTCCCATGCATCTGCTCTCCTTGTCCTTCCAGTTGGTCGAGGTCGCAGGTTTGGAAGGTGCTGTTGAAGGAGGCGTGGTGAGTTGCTGCAGTGCATCTTGTAGATGGTACACACTGCTGCCACTGTGCGTCGGTAGTGGAGGGAGTGAATGTTTGTAGATAGGGTGCCAATCAAGCCGGCTGCTTTGTCCTGGATGGTGTCGAGTTTCTTGAGTGTTGTTGAAGCTGCACCCATCCAGGCAAGTGGAGAGTATTCCATCACACTCCTGACTTGTGCCTTGTAGATGGAGGACAGGCTTTGGAGAGACAAGAGGTGAGTTACTCGCTGCAGAATTCTTAACCTCTTACTTGCTCTTGTAACCACAGCATTTATGTGGCTGGTCCAGTTCAGTTTCCGGTCAATGGTAACCCCAGGATATTGATAGTGGGGGATTCAGCGATGGTAATGCCATTGAATGTCATGGGGAGATGGTTAGATTCTCTCTCGTTTGAGATGGTCATTGCCTGGCACTTGTGTGGCACAAATGTTACTTGCCACTTATCAACCCAAGCCAGGATATTGTCCAGGTCTTGCTGTATATGGGCATGGGCTGCTTCAGTATCTGAGGAGTTGTGAATGGTGCTGAACATTGTGCAAACATTGGCGAACATCCCCACTTCTGACTTTATGATGGACAAAAGGTCATTGATGAAGCAGCTGAAGATGGTTGGGCCTAGGACACTACCCTGAGGAACTCCTGCAGTGATGCCCTGGGACTAAGATGATTGACCTCCAACAACCACAGCCATCTTCCTTTGCATTGGTATGACTCCAACCAGCAGAGAGTTTTCCCCCCAATTCCCATTGACTCCAGTTTTGCTAGGGTTCCTTGATGCCATACTCGGTCAAATGCCACCTTGATGTCAAGGGCAGTCATTCTCACCTCACCTCTGGAGTTCAGCTCTTTTGTCCATGTTTGGACCAAGGCTGTAATGAGGTCAGGAGCTGAGTGGCCCTGGCGGAACCCAAACTGAGCGTCACTGAGCAGGTTATTGCTGAAAAAGTGCTGCTGGATAGCACCGTCGACGACCTCTTCCATCACTTTGCTGACAATTGACAGTAGACTGACAGAGCTGGTGCTCCTGGCATGTTCTCCTGCAGTCTTCATTGAACTAGGGTTGTTCTCCTAGCTTGATGGTAATGGTACAGTGGGGGATATGCTGGGCCATGAGGTTACAGATTGTGGTTGAATACAATTCTGCTGTTTCTGATGGCCCACAGCGCCTCATGGATGCCCAGTTTTGAGTTGCTAGTTGAGTTAACTAATCCATGCTAGTTTTCCTTAATTAATCCACATTTGTTCAAGTGACTGTTAATTTTGTCCTGAATTATTGCTTCTAAAAACTCTCCCACCACCAAGGTTAAACTGACTGGCCTGTAGCTGCAGGGTTTATCCTTACATCCCTTCCCAAATGTGGGTGTAACATTTCCAATTCTCCAGTCCTCTGGCATCATCCTCTGTATCTATGGATGATTGGAATAATAATGAGAAATAAAATAAAAAACAAAATCTGCTGGAATCTAAAATCTGTGACGTTGCCATACATTGTAGTCTGAAACTGGTAAGGACAAACTGTCGAGAACTGATATTGAATTTAAACCCAACTGGAGAGAGAAATTACCAGTAAGAATTAATAAAGACAACAGGTATAAAATAATTTCCTCAGCTCAAATACCCTTTACCCAGATAGTCTCAAAGGACTAGGTCTGGAGACCTTGGAAAAGTGTTGACTTGAGGCTGATTTGAACAAGGTTTTTTAAAAAATAATGAAGGGACTAGATTGTGTTTATGTGGACTAATTATTTCAACTTACGGAAACTGTGGGGTGGCTGTGTTAGGAGATGTATGCTTGTAATGTTTCACTTTGTACATAAATGTAAGACTGAGTAAAGATTGGCTCCAGTATCATCATTAACCACCTGGCTATCCGTTGTATAACATCTGCATTGTGATACATAGGACATCACAACTATATGGGAAAGGCTGGATGCACCAGTATGAACTTGACAAAGCCTTAAAAGCACCATGATACACTGATGTGTTCGGTTGGACCACCAATGGCTCCTACAGGTTGATCTGCAATAGAAGGCAATCTAAGCATGATAAATGCAACCAACTGTAAGGTTTAAATACCTTGTTAATTGTTTTGCATCTTTCTGCTTGGAAAACGTCGGACATCTTGTGGTTCAACACAAGAAAAGGTGCTGCTCGATAGCACTGTCGGAATGCCAAAATAAGCGCTTACTACTACTACTAGCCGCCTCCTGTAGGGTCTAATCAATGTGTCTCGCATTGCTCAAGTCCTGTTTACTGCAATAGGCAAATATCTGGGCGTTAGTTATGTGCAAACTGCATTATGATTAATGTGTCTCAAGCTTCGTACATTATAGCTGTACTTTGGATTACAAAGGGTGGAAGTTTGTGTTCCTCAAGGTGGGCACCACAGTGCTAATGAAGAGAAAAATTTCTGGGGTTTTTTGTCATGATACAGAATGATTCGTTGGAAAATAACACTCCTGCACTCTGTCCAACAATCGATTTTCTCTGGACTTACCAATCTAAAAAAAAAGCAAAAGCTGATCAGCAGCTTTATTAAAAACCTGCGCAAAACTGCCGCAAGTATCGGCTTACAACATGGAATTACACAAAATGCTGAGGGGCATGAATCTGTCCTAACTGAAGCTGCAGGTATAACCATTGCTCCATCACTTGTATACAAGAAGACTGAAGCAAGATTTGTCAGAATGTTTCCTCATTTTACAAGGATTGGATGGGAAAGTGGAGTTGAGGCCCAGGATCACCCATGAAGGGCTGTATGGCCTACTTCTGCCCTTATTTCTTATGTTAGGAGATTGTGGGCTAATGTTCTGGATCTGGTCATTAAATTGTTTTAAAATTGTTTACACAGTATCTTTGGAACTCTCTTCCTCAAAGGCAGTGGAAACAGAGTTTTTGAATATTTTTAAAGCAGAGGTGGATAGATTCTTGATAAGCAAGGGGTGAAAGGTTATCGAGGATAGTCGGGAATGTGGAGTCAAGGTTACAATCAGATCAGCCATGATCTTACTGAATGGTGGAGCAGGCTCGAGGGATCAAGTAGTCTACTCCTGCTCCTAACTGGTAAGTTTGTATGTTACTACTGACATGGAGGCACTCTCCTCCTCAACCTCAGCTCATCCTGATGCACTTCTTTCAAGCCCCAGCTCATATTGACACTCCACTCCCCCTCAATTTGAATTGGCACTTTGCTGTCCTCTCCTCTCAGTTTATGCTGGCAATTCCTCTGCCCTCCTCTCCACCATTCATTCTGCCATCCTCTTCCACCTGACCTTCCTTCTCTCCTCCATTCAGTTCATATCGGCACCCTCTTTCAGCCCAGAGGGCTGCTCCCAAGCAATGGGACTCCACTCTGGATTGGGCCTTCCAAGTGTTGTGGAGAGCCAGCAAGGACATAATGGGTCAAATGGCCTCCTTCTGTGCAGTAACCATTCTATGATTCTATGATAAGAGTTCTTCCCCAAAGCAGATTTCCAACTCCCAGAGCAGCACAAGTGTGGGTCGGAGCCGGAAAGGTGCTGACTTCCACCTGAAAATACAGACAAGCAGACGTTGGTGAAATGCAAATAATTGGCACGCACTTTTTGCTAAACCCAGGTGAAAATCCCCACCCCGTCCTACTGCACCAGTTCAAATAGTTTCTATTTCCATTAAATCAGAAACTGCTCATCACATGTGGTTACAGGTTCAGTTGAAGGACACCTCAACTACTTTAGGACCAAATTCAGTTTTCACGCAGAACAGAATTTTCAAAGATGCAGCTGCCTGACCTTTTCCACATCAAGCAAAATGTCGTCTTTTGCCAGAGAGAGTCTAAAGAAGATATAGCAAGCTGATGGAACTGATTAAAAGTCACCTGTTTTTAAACAATATCCCAAAGTTTGTTCCTCAGATCTTTGTACCAAACGCTACTCCAAACGTGATCGGACAATCTTCCACACCCTTCTCTGTAGCCAAATCAGTACCAGTGCAGGGAAGGTGGCATTGTTGTACCCACTGAGTGAAGCTTTTAATAATCAGGTCATCAAATGGACAGGACTCAAAACTCTTCCCGGAAGAGCAAACCACCAGTCTCCAAAGTTAATTCCAGTAGAGCACATCAATCTAAATGGAGTATTTCTGCAAGTTTCACTGAAGACCTGGAGGTTGGAAGTGTTGGAGGGCTTCCTGATTTGTCAATTTAGCTCTTTACAGTCCTGAAATAAATAGTTCACTGATGCCAATTATGTCTTCATTGGAAGCTACATTGGAACATTCAGAGAGGTTTTCACTCTCAAGTGTAGTCATTGGGGTTGAGAGTCATATTAAGACTATACCAAAAACTGGCTAGACTTGCTGCCGTGGAGAATACTGCTTTGACTTGCTATGTTAATTAATGAGTTAAGTCATGGTGCCAATGCCTTAGATCAGGCAGGCAAGCATCACTGAATCCTTACATTCGTAGGATTACAGAGAATATACGACACAGAAACAGGCCGTTCAGCCCGTGCTGGCGTTTATGCTCCACTCAAGCCTCCTCCCACCCTTGGAGAATGTAAACATGGAAAAGCATGGCCAAAGTAGTAGCTGAGGAAAATGGGTAATGGCAGCTTCATTCTCACAGCCGATACCATCGATAAACAAATTCAGAGCACGGGGAACCAGTCACAGGATTAGCCTCCAAGAACTCTCGTCCACTTCCCCACTAGGTCAGGCAATAAAGTGATGCATCTGCAGTTCCCTCTCTACCCACTTTGAAAGAGAAAAGCCCTTCCAAATCTGATTACTGAACAAATTGCCAGAGTACTATAATGGTGAATATTGTCCCCTCCCCAATTCGAAGTGTCAATAAAAGGGCTTATGGAATCAAAAAGGGGAGGGTTTGGGTTGGGTGACATGTATCCAGCAGTAGTTTAATTGGAAATGAAGGTGGCGTTTTGGATTCTTGAAGAGTGATGCTGTACTGTTCTCAAAGTCATCATCTCAATGCTCTTTCTAGGACTTCTTCACATTGAGGTGGGTATGGGGGAAGGAAGCAAGTTTTCCAAGCTTCAAAAACCCATCGCCTGGATCCAACACATATTTTTCAGAGAGTGGGTGGATGTGGAAAGGATGTTTCCTCTTGTGGAAGAATCTAGAACTAGGTTCAGTGTTTAAAAATAAGGGGTCAGAGATGAGGAGAAATTATTTTTCTCTCAGAGGGTCGTGAGTCTTTTGAATTCTCTTCCTCAAAAGGCGGTGGAAGCAGAGTCTTTGAATATTTTTAAGGCAGACGTAGATAGATTTTTGATAAGTAAGGGAGTGAAAGGTTACCGAGGACAGACGGGAATGTGGAGTTGAGGTTACAATCAGATCAACCAAGATCTTGTTGAATGGCGGAGCAGGCTCGAGGGGCTGAATGGCCTACTCCTGCTCCTAGCTCGTATGTACGTACGTATTTATGATCCACATCCAAATATTAGAAGTAATTCACACTCTGTCTGTCTGAAAGTACGAAGATCGGTTAAATATGCTTATATGGCTGCTTTGATTTGTGGGGGGGCGGGGGGGGGGGGGGGGCAGGGTGAAAGTCTGCTTGTGGTTGTTACTAGTACTCGTAACTTTTTCCCTGTGAGTAGAACATAGAACAGTACAGCACAGTACAGGCCCTTCGGCCCACGATGTTGTGTCGAACCTTTAACCTACTCTAGGATCAAACCAGCTACATACCCTTCATACTACTATCATCCATGTACCTATCCAAGAGTCACTTAAATGTCCCTAATGTATCTGCTTCTACTACCACCGCTGGCAGTGCAGTCCACGCACCCACCACTCTCTGTGTAAAGAACCTACCTCTGACATCTCCCCGAAACCTTCCTCCAATCACCTTAAAATTATGCCCCCTGGTGATAGCCCTTTCCACCCTGGGAAAAAGACTCTGACTATCCACTCTATCTATGCCTCTCATCATCTTGTACACCTCTATCAAGTCACCTCTCATCCTTCTTCGCTCCAATGATAAAAGCCCTAGCTCCCTCAATCTTTCTTCATAAGACATGCCCTCCAGTCCAGGCAGCATCCTGGTAAATCTCCTCTGCACCCTCTCTAAAGCTTCCACATCCTTCCTATAATGCGGCGACCAGAACTGAACACAATATTCCAAGTGTGGTCTAACCAGGGCTTTATAGAGCTGCAGCATAACCTCGCGGCTCTTAAACTCAATCCCCCTATTAATGAAAGCCAACACACCATACGCCTTCTTAACAACCCTATCAACTTGGGTGGCAACTTTGAGCGATCTATGGACATGGACCCCAAGATCCCTCTGTTCCTCCACACTACCAAGAATCCTGTCTTTAAGCCTGTATTCTGCATTCAAATTCGACCTTCCAAAATGAATCACTTCACACTTTTCCAGGTTGAACTCCATCTGCCACTTCTCAGCCCAGCTCTGCATCCTGTCAATGTCCCGTTGCAACCTACAACAGCCTTCCACACTATCCACAACTCCAGCAACCTTCGTGTCATCGGCAAACTTGCTACCCAGCCTTCCACTTCCTCATCCAAGTCATTTATAAAAATCACAAAGAGCAGAGGTCCCAGAACAGATCCCTGTGGAACACCACTGGTCACCGAGCTCCAGGCTGAATACTTTCCATCTACTACCACCCTCTGTCTTCTATGGGCCAGCCAATTCTGTATCCAGACAGCCAACTTTCCCTGTATCCCATGCCTCCTTCCTTTCTGAATGAGCCTACCATGGGGAACCTTATCAAACGCCTTGCTAAAATCCATATACACCACATCCACTGCTCTTCCTTCATCAACGTGTTTTGTCACATCTTCAAAGAATTCAATAAGGCTTGTGAGGCATGACCTGCCCCTCACAAAGCCATGCTGACTGTCTCTAATCAAACTATGCTTTTCCAAATAATCATAAATCCTGTCTCTCAGAATCCTCTCCAATAATTTGCCCACTACCGACGTAAGACTGACTGGTCTATAATTCCCAGGGTTATCCCTATTCCCTTTCTTGAACAAGGGAATAACATTTGCCACCCTCCAATCATCTGGTACTACTCCAGTGGACAGTGAGGATGCAAAGATCATCGCCAAAGGCGCGGCAATCTCTTCCCTCGCTTCCCGTAATATCCTTGGATATATCCCGTCTGGCCCCGGGGACTTATCTGTCCTCATGTCTTTCAAAATTTCCAGCACATCCGCCCTCTTAACATCAACCTGTTCGAGCATATCAGCCTGTTTCACGCTGTCCTCACAAACAACCAGGTCCCTCTCACTAGTGAATACTGAAGCAAAGTATTCATTTAGGACCTCCCCTACCTCCTCCAACTCCAGGCACAAGTTCCCTCCACTATCCCTGATCGGACCTACCCTCACTCTGGCCATCCTCTTGTTCCTCACATCAGTGTAGAACGCCTTGGGATTTTCCTTAATCCTACCCGCCAAGACTTTTTCATGTCCCCTTCTAGCTCTCCCAAGTCCATTCTTCAGTTCCTTCCTGGCTACCTTGTAACCCTCTAGAGCCCTGTCTGATCCTTGCTTCCTCAACCTTAAGTAAGCTTCCTTCTTCCTCTTGACTAACTGTTCCACATCTCTTGTCATCCAAGGTTCCTTCACCCTACCATCCCTTCCTTGCCTCATCAGGACAAACCTATCCAGCAGTCGCAGCAAGTGCTCCCTAAACAACCTCCACATTTCTGTCGTGCATTTCCCTGAGAACATCTGTTCCAAATTTATGCTTCCCAGTTCCTACCTAATAGCATTGTAATTTCCCCTCCCCCAATTAAATATTTTCCCATCCCGTCTGCTCCTGTCCCTCTCCATGACTATAGTAAAGGTCAGGGAGTTGTGATCACCATCACCGAAATGCTCTCCCACCGAGAGATCTGCCACCTGGCCTGGTTCGTTGCCAAGCACCAAATCCAACATAGCCTCCCCTCTAGTCGGCCTATCTACATATTGAGTCAGGAAACCTTTCTGGACACACCTGACAAAAACTGCTCCATCCAAACTATTTGCACTAAGGAGGTTCCAATCAATATTAGGGAAGCTGAAGTCACCCATGACAACAACCCTGTTACTTCTGCACCTTTCCAAAATCTGCCACCCAATCTGTTCTTCCGTGTCTCTGTTGCTATTGGGGGGCCTATAGAAAACTCCCAATAAAGTGACTGCTCCTTTCCTGTTTCTGACTTCCACCCATAATGACTCAGTAGACAAACCCTCCTCGACGACCTCCCTTTCTGCAGCTGTGATACTATCCCTGATTAACAATGCCACTCCCCCACCTCTTTTACCTCCCTCCCTATTCCTTTTGAAACATCTAAACCCCGGAACATCCAACGTCCATTCCTGCCCCTGTGATATCCAAGTCTCCGTAATGGCCACAACATCGTAGCTCCAAGTACTGATCCATGTTCTAAGTTCATCACCCTTATTCCTGACACTTCTTGCATTAAAATAGACACATTTCAACCCTTCATACTGGCTGCAACTTTGCCCTGTCAACTGTCTAACCTTCCTGTGTGCTTTCACATTTTGGGAGTGAGGTAGGACTCCACAGACTGAAGAAACACCAAAGTCATTCATTAAAGTCTCTGCTAAAAAAATTCAATGCATGTCGGACACTTTATTTATTTAGCGATACAGCACTGAAACAGGCCCTTCAGCCCACCGAGTCTGTGCTGACCAAGAACCACCCATTTATACTAACCCTACAGTAATCCCATATTCCCTACCACCTACCTATACTAGGGGCAATTTATAATGGCCAATTTACCTATCACCTGCAAGTCTTTGGCGGTGGGAAGAAACTGGAGCACCCGGCGAAAACCCACGCGGTCACAGGGAGAACTTGCAAACTCCGCACAGGCAGTACCCAGAATTGAACCTGGGTCGCTGGAGCTATGAGGCTGCGGTGCTAACCATTGCACCACTGTGCCGCTCGAAGAAAAATCAAGTATTGCACTGCACATTGTTTGCTGTGCTGCTCAAATACCTGTGTAATTCTAAATCTTGCAAATAAAATTTCACCAACATTAACCTGAATGATCGTCAAATACAATGGTGTTTGCCCCATTTCAAACTGGTTACGAGTGCATGGTGATGGGAAACACATACAAACTCTGGTATGAAGTATTGGTGATCGTAACCTCACGATGATGTTCGGGAGAGTCTACAGCATAGAAACAAACTATTCAACCCAACTGATCTAAGCCACTGTTTATGAGCCACACCAGCCTCCTCCCACTCCTCTCATCTATCAGCATGAATGTTTCCTGCAGCTTCTCAGCCCAAGCCTCGATGTGAACTAGGTCCTACTGTAAGCTGGATGGGCTGTTTATTATCAGAGAAGGAGTTAGCCTTGGATCGGTGGATTCACACTTACCACCAAAGAACAAAGAAAATTACAGCACAGGAACAGGCCCTTCAGCCCTCCAAGCCTGCGCCGATCCAGATCCTCTATCTAAACCTGTCGCCTATTTTCTAAGGGTCTGTATCTCTTTGCTTCCTGCCCATTCATGTATCTGTCTAGATACATCTTAAAAGACGCTATCATGCCCGCGTCTACCACCTCCGCTGGCAACGCGTTCCAGGCACCCACCACCCTCTGCGTAAAGAACTTTCCACGCATATCCCCCCTAAACTTTTCCCCTCTCACTTTGAACTAGTGACCCCTTGTAATTGAATCCCCCACTCTGGGAAAAAGCTTCTTGCTATCCACCCTGTCTATACCTCTCATGATTTTGTACAGCTCAATCAGGTCCCCCCTCAACCTCCATCTTTCTAATGAAAATAATCCTAATCTACTCAACCTCTCTTCATAGCTAGCGCCCTCCATACCAGGCAACATCCTGGTGAATCTCCTCTGCACCCTCTCCAAAGCATCTACATCCTTTTGGTAATGTGGCGACCAGAACTGCACGCAGTATTCCAAATGTGGCCGAACCAAAGTCTTATACAACTGTAACATGACCTGCCAACTCTTGTACTCAATACCCCGTCCGATGAAGGAAAGCATGCCGTATGCCTTCTTGACCACTCTATTGACCTGCGTTGCCACCTTCAGGGAACAATGGACCTGAACACCCAAATCTCTCTGTACATCAATTTTCCCCAGGACTTTTCCATTTATTGTATAGTTCACTCTTGAATTGGATCTTCCAAAATGCATCACCTCGCATTTGCCCGGATTGAACTCCATCTGCCATTTCTCTGCCCAACTCTCCAATCTATCTATATTCTGCTGTATTCTCTGACAGTCCCCTTCACTATCTGCTACTCCACCAATCTTAGTGTCGTCTGCAAACTTGCTAATCAGACCACCTATACTTTCCTCCAAATCATTTATGTACATCACAAACAACAGTGATCCCAGCACGGATCCCTGTGGAACACCACTGGTCACACGTCTCCATTTTGAGAAACTCCCTTCCACTGCTACTCTCTGTCTCCTGTTGCCCAGCCAGTTCTTTATCCATCTAGCTAGTACACCCTGGACCCCATGCGACTTCACTTTCTCCATCAATCTACCATGGGGAACCTTATCAAATGCCTTACTGAAGTCCATGTATATGACATCTACAGCCCTTCCCTCATCAATCAACTTTGTCACTTCCTCAAAGAATTCTATTAAGTTGGTAAGACATGGCATTCCCTGCACAAAACCATGTTGCCTATCACTGATAAGCCCATTTTCTTCCAAATGGGAATAGATCCTATCCCTCAGTATCTTCTCCAGCAGCTTCCCTGCCACTGACGTCAGGCTCACCGGTCTATAATTACCTGGATTATCCCTGCTACCCTTCTTAAACAAGGGGACAACATTAGCAATTCTCCAGTCCTCCGGGACCTCACCCGTGTTTAAGGATGCTGCAAAGATATCTGTTAAGGCCCCAGCTATTTCCTCTCTCGCTTCCCTCAGCAACCTGGGATAGATCCCATCTGGACCTGGGGACTTGTCCACCTTAATGCCTTTTAGAATACCCAACACTTCCTCCCTCCTTATGCCGACTTGACCTAGAGTAATCAAACATCTATCCCTAACCTCAACATCTATCATGTCCCTCTCCTCGGTGAATACCGATGCAAAGTACTCGTTTAGAATCTCACCCATTTTCTCTGACTCCACGCATAATTTTCCTCCTTTGTCCTTGAGTGGGCCAATCCTTTCTCTAGTTACCCTCTTGCTCCTCATATATGAATAAAAGGCTTTGGGATTTTCCTTAACCCTGTTTGCTAAAGATATTTCATGACCCCTTTTAGCCCTCTTAATTCCTCGTTTAAGATTGGTCCTACATTCCCGATATTCTTCCAGCTTCGTCTTTCTTCAGCCGCCTGGACCTTATGTATGCTTCCTTTTTCCTCTTTGCTAGTCTCACAATTTCACCTGTCATCCATGGTTCCCTAATCTTGCCATTTCTACCCCTCATTTTTACAGGAACATGTCTCTCCTGCACGCTAATCAACCTCTCTTTAAAAGCTTCCCACATATCAAATGTGGATTTATCTTCAAACAGCTGCTCCCAATCTACATTCCCCAGCTCCTGCCGAATTTTGGTATAGTTGGCCTTCCCCCAATTTAGCACTCTTCCTTTAGGACCACTCTCGTCTTTGTCCATGAGTATTCTAAAACTTACGGAATAGTGATCACTATTCCCAAATTAGTCCCCTACTGAAACTTCAACCACCTGGCCGGGCTCATTCCCCAACACCAGGTCCAGTATGGCCCCTTCCCGAGTTGGACTATTTACATACTGCTCTAGAAAACCCTCCTGGATGCTCCTTACAAATTCTGCTCCATCTAGACCTCTAACACTAAGTGAATCCCAGTCAATGTTGGGAAAATTAAAATCTTCTATCACCACCACCCTGTTGCTCCTACATCTTTCCATAATCTGTTTACATATTTGTACCTCTATCTCACGCTCGCTGTTGGGAGGCCTGTAGTACAGCCCCAACATTGTTACCGCACCCTTCCTATTTCTGAGTTCTGCCCATATTGCCTCACTGCTCGAGTCCTCCATAGTGCCCTCCTTCAGCACAGCTGTGATATCCTCTTTGACCAGTAATGCAACTCCTCCACCCCTTTTACCTCCCTCTCTATCCCGCCTGAAGCATCGATATCCTGGGATATTTAGTTGCCAATCGTGCCCTTCCCTCAACCAAGTCTCAGTAATAGCAATAACATCATACTCCCAGGTACTAATCCAAGCCCTAAGTTCATCTGTCTTACCTACTACACTTCTTGCATTAAAACAAATGCACCTCAGACCACCAGTCCCTTTGCATTCATCATCTGCTCCCTGCCTACTCTTCCCCTTAGTCACGCTGACTTCATTACCTAGTTCCTTACAGGCTTTAGTTACTACCTCCTTACTGTCCACTGACCTCCTCATTTGGTTCCCATCCCCCTGCCACATTAGTTTAAACCCTCCCCAACAGCGTTAGCAAAAGCACCCCCAAGGACATTGGTTCCAGTCCGGCCCAGGTGTAGACCCTCCAATTTGTAATAGTCCCACCTCCCCGAGAACCGATCCCAATGTCCCAAAAATCTGAACCCCTCCCTCCTGCACCATCTCTCAAGCCACGCATTCATCCTGACTATTCTTTCATTTCTACTCTGACTAGCACGTGGCACTGGTAGCAATCCTGAGATTACTACCTCTGAGGTCCTACTTTTTAACTTGGCTCCTAACTCACTAAATTCTGCTTGTAGGACCTCATCCCGTTTTTTACCTACATCATTGGTGTCTATGTGCACAACGACAACTGGCTGTTCACCAAGTCAGAAGGTTGTGGGTTCAAGTGCCATCTATGGCCTCCAATAGCCACAGCTCTTTGTGTCATGTATAACTCCAGCTGATAATTCAGCTCTGTTGGACATCTCATTTAAAAGAACCCATCATGGTGTCTGGTTGAGAAACAGAAAGGTTACACTTCCACAGTATGGAAGGTTTTCCAGGTTGGGGCTCTGGAACACTGTTGGGTTTGGTATAATGGGAGCTACATCTAACCAAGTCTACACTTGATTGGAGAGTCTTTACTGCTGATAATGAGCACAGAACAAGGAACATATCCCTTCCTGGGTAGACAGCCCCAAATCTGACAAGGGGAAAAAAAAAGGTAAAAAGGACTTCAGTCCCCGTGTGTAATCTCCAACTTTTCACAACTTTACACAAATGAAAGATTAAATAATGTACTCTGCAGAGAACAAGTCCTGCACGGCAGCAAAAAAAAACACATAGTCCCTAAATCTACTACAGAAACTCACTAATGCTGCTCACGGGTGAAATTCAATCGTGTAAACCTTGTTAGGAGTTTGAAGGTTTGCTATTTGAGATATAGTTACTCCCATTTTATGGCACATCCTTTGAACAATAATAATTTGGATTTACATAGCATCCTTAACATTGTAAAACATCGCAAAGCACTACGCAGAAGTGTTATCAAACAAAATTTGACACTGAGCCACATAAGGATATATTCGGGCCAATGACCAAAAGCTTGGTCAGAGAGGTAGGTTTCAAGGAGTGTCTTACAGGAGTTAAAAGAGGTAGAGAGGCGGAAAGGGTTAGGGAGGGAATTCCAGAGCTTAGGGCCCAGGCAGCTGAAGGTACAGCCACCAATGGCGGCGTAATTAAAATCAGGGATACTCAAGAGGCCAATATTGGAGCAGCACAGATATCTCAGAGGGTTGCAGGGCTGGAGGAGATTACAGAGATAGGGATGGGTGAGGCCATGGAGGGATTTGAAAACAAGGATGTTTTCAATTAAACACACACAGCTTCAAATTCTCCACACCTCACAGAGACAGAGATTAGCACAAAGATAAGCAACACACAACATGCTGCTGACTGCAACACGTCACTCCTGAGATCAGTTTGTTCTGCCAACTATTCTACAGGGTAGCTTGGCATGGAAATCTCAGCATGCTCAGTCTCTTCTGACAGATCCTCTTTGTAACATATTAAATGCCATTCATTGCTACAACAACATGCATTTAAATAGCGCCTGTAATGTACTAAAACATCCCAAGGCACTTTACAGGAATATCAAACAAAATAGGACACTAAACCACATAACGAGATATTAGGTCAGATATCAGTTGCTTTGTCAAAGTGGTAGGTTTTAAGGAATGGCTTAAAGGAGGATAGTGAGGTAGAGATAGTGAGGTTAGAGTTCAACTCTTCAGACTGTGGGTCAGAACTCTTAGATTTGTTTTCCTTATTCTGTTAAAGGGGTAAATATTATTCTCAATCCCCACCCCACAGCAGGATGCTAAATGTATTTGTCTGCTTCCAATTCCAAGGTGAGACTGCTTACATGACCCGCAAGAAAAATATATTTAATCCTATCAGCCCACAGCTACTAATAACTCACCATATGTTCACCACTAGGAGGTAAACACATTCAAAGTAAGGGGCTTGATTAACTGCATTCAAGAACAGAGAGATGCCAAATATTTCCGCAAGAAACAGTTTTTAACATGTAGCATATTTTCTAAGTGAAAAAGCACCTCTATATATTTAAAAATCAGACAAAGGCATGGCAATGGCTTAGTGAGTTTCACACATTTTGTGTCAGTTCAAATGCAAAATAAAAATACTCCTTTGAAGCTTTCATGCCAGCTCAAATCATATTCCTTACACTTCTGTTGTCATTTTTCCAAAGCACAGCTCTTTCTTTGAGCTGGGCATTGGTTATGAAGTTGATGCTGTGGAATGAAAGAAGCCCATTCATCCCTCGAGTAATCGCCTTTTAATCACCACGAAGCCAGAAAGTCTTATCTAGTTCATGTGTCACAGGAGTTCAAAACAAGGAAACAACTAGGTAAAAATTCTTAGAAACCTATCAAGCAAAATCCCAAAGATGTCCTTGTGAGGTACTCAGCTATACAATAATTAGCTGACCTCAAAACCTGCCCTCTTTATGTCGTTGGTACTGAAGTGTACCACAAGATCTGGCTCACTCCCTTCCCCCTGCAAAATATTCTGCACCCTTTCCGTGATTATCTTTATCCTAGTATGAGGGAGGCAGCACACCATGCGGCTCTAATGATGATGGTTACAGAAACGCCTGTCTCTCCCCCTAACAATGGAATCTCTCATAACACCTACATTCCTACGCTTTGCCGTTCCCTCCTGTGCAGTCCCTTTCCCATTGGCGCCATAGTCTGGACTGCACTCCTTCAAGGTGTCGTCACTCCCAGCAGTCTCCAATGCTGAGAGCCGGTTTCAGACAGGCACACACCCCAAAGACTCCTACACTTCCTACTCTTGGTCAACCATCTACTATCCCATTCTCTCACTGCCTGTGGAGTGACCACCTCCTGGAAAGTACGATCCAGGAAACTCTCAGCCTCCCCAGTGCTCCACAACGACTCCAGTTGCCCAAGCTTGGAAATCCTGAGCTCAAGGCGAAGCAGCTGGAGACAATTACGACACACGCGGGCCCCCAAGACAGATCAAGTTTCCTAAAGTTCCCACATGACACAGAAATTGCAAGCAACAGGTCTCACCTGCCCATCCACAATTTAAAAAAAACTATTCCCTCTTTTAAAATCTAGTTAGCACCTTGTTTAAACTATTAATTTTAATTAATGCCATGAGACCTCAGCTCTCAGGTCTTTCTGTCTCCCACCCCCTCTCTTGCACCACTCCTTGTTTTAAAAAAAAATACCAGTACGCTATAGAAGCTGCACTCCTTAGAACCGAACTTTTTGTGACTTACTCGGTGCATTAGCAAAAGGCTCCTCTATTTATACTAATAAAAATTCTGAAAACCTGAGTCAGCCCCTGCTGACAGTAACTAGCCATCTAATTAAATAACCGTGCTACTGCCACTAGGAATCATAGAATAGAATCATAGAACGTTTACAGCACAGACCGAGGCCATTTGGCCCATCGTGTCTGTGCCAGCCAAAAGAGATCCACCCATTCCAATCCCACCTTCCAGCATTTAGTCCGCAGCCCTGCAGATTACGGCACTTGAGGTGCATGTCCAGACTCCTTTTGAATGAATTGAGGGCTTCTGCCCCAACTACCCTTTCAGGCAGTGAGTTCCAGACCCCCACCACCATCTGGGGGGAAAAACTTTTCCTCATCTCCCCACAAATCCTTCTACCAATCACTTTAAATCTATGCCTCCTAGTCACTGACTAAGGTAAATTTACCTGCTAAGGTAAATAGACCCTTCACCTCCACTCTATCCAGGCCCCTCACAATTTTGTACATCTCAATCAAATCAACCCTCAGCCTTCTCTGTTCCAAGGAGAACAACCCCAGCCTATCCAATCTTTCCTCATAGCTGCATTTTTCCAGTCCTGGCAACATCCTCGTAAATCTCCTCTGTACCCTCTCTGGTACAATTAAATCCTTTCTGTAATGAGCTGACCAGAACTGCACACAGTACTCATGTTGTGGCCTAACCAATGATTTATACAGTTCCAACATAACCTCCCTGCTCCTATATTCTATACCTCGGACAATGAAGGAAAGGATTCCATATCCTTAACCATCTTAATGACCTGTCCTGCTATCTTCAGAGATCTGTGGACATTCACTCCAAGGTCCCTCACTTCCTCTAAACCTCTGTTTTCCCATTAATCTTGTATTCCTTTGCCTTGTTTGACCTCTCCAAATGCATCACCTCGCACTTCTCCGGGTTGAATTCCATTTGCCACTTTTCTGCCCATCTGACCAGACCATCAATATCTTCCTACAGCCTACAGCTATCTCCCTTGCTATCCACCACATGGTCAATCTTTGTGTCATCTGCAAACTTCCTGATTATGCCCCCCACATTTACATCCAAATCGTTAATGATATACCACAAAAAGCAGGGGACCCAATACTGAGCCATGAGGAATTCCACTGGAAACAGCCCTCCAGTAGCAAAAACACCCGTCAACAATTACCCTTTGTTTCCTGCCACTGAGCCAATTTCGTATCCACCTTGCTGCATTTCCCTGGATCCCACGGAAGACAGCTTGTTTACCATTGACTAACACTGTGAAAGAAACTACAAGTTAAGATAAAAGTTAAATGCCAAACTTAACTAAATTTCCCTCACTCACCAAATTTTCCTGAGTTTAGCACTTGGCAGAAGGAGTACTCTGTGGAACTTGTTGCTTAAATGTGGTACCTGACATGTCAGAATATGTGTGGTATACTCCACATTGCTTCAACTGCTCACAGAATATTTTGTGTCTGAAGTTACTCAGATCTGATTATCCTCTAGGGATGGATTAAACATATCAAAGCACATTTCAACATGGAAAAAAATAAGAACCTCACCCTCCAAAAATAAGCAACTATTTATTCAAAGCCCGAAAGGCAACAACAAATTAGATGAACTGATATGTTAATGGATTAAGTTATCTCAGGCCAAAACCTCAGATCAGCGTGAAGAGTTACAGGTTAAATTTTACTCCACCTCTGGCCTTTCACTGGATCCAAGCCACAGGACCTTCCCCAAGGAAAACAAATCAGATCAGGTATAATCAGCAGGTCATTACTGGAAGGCCAAAGAGACATTAGCAGAAACATAGAAAATAGCAGGAGTAGGTCATTTGGCCCTTCGAGCCTGCTCCACCATTCATTATGATCATGGCTGATCATCCAACTCAGTAGCATGTTCCCGCTTTCACACCATACCCTTTGATCCCTTTAGACCCAAGAGCTATATCAACTCCTTTTTGAAAACATACAATGTTTTGGCCTCAACTGCTTTCTGTGGTAGCAAATTCCACAGGCTCACCACTCTCTGGGTGAAGACATTTCTCCTCATCTCAGTCCTGAAAGGTTTACCCCGTATCCTTAGACTATGACCCCCGGTTCTGGACTCCCCCACCATCGGGAACATCCTTCCTGCATCTACCCCGTCAAGTCCTGTTAGAATTTTATAGGTTTCTATGAGATACCCCGTCACTCTTCTGAACTCCAGCGAATATAATCCTAACCGACTCAATCTCCCCTCATACGTCAGTCCCACCATCCCAGGAATCAGTCTGGTAAACCTTCGCTGCACTCCCTCTATAGCAAGAACATCCTTCCTCAGATAAGGAGACCAAAACTGCACGCAATATTCCAGGTGTGGCCTCACCAAGGCCCTGCATAATTGCAGCAAGACATCCCTGCTCCTGTACTCGAATCCTCTCGCTATGAAGGCCAACATAACATTTGCCTTTTTTACCTGCAACGACTGGTGTACGAGAACACCCAGGTCTCGCTGCATATTCCCCTCTCAGTTTATAGCCGTTCAGATAATAATCTGCCTTCCTGTTTTTGCTACCAAAGTAGATAACCTCACATTTATCCACATTATACTGCATCTGCCATGCATTAGCCCACTCACTCAACTTGTCCAAATCACCCTGAAGCCTCTCTGCATCCTCCTCACAACTCACCCTCCCACCCAGTTTTGTGTCTGCAAGGAGCTACCATAAATCCACAACAACAGAGATAAAAGCACCGGGATAGGTCGGAGAATGGAACATAGATTTACCAGAAATATCCTCTGGGGAAAAAGTGATCATAATACCATCGAATTCCATATTAAGTTTCAAAGCGACATACTCCAGTCCCAAACAAGAATCTTAAACTTAAACAAAGCCAATTATATAAGTATGAGGGAGATCTGGCCTACGTTGATTGGGTAACTAGACTAAAAGGGGTGGTATTAAATAAACAGTGGAAACATTTAAAGAAACATTTAAAAATGTTCAACAAAAATACATTCCATTAAGAAACAAAAACTCAGCAAGAAAGATTGATCCCGTGGATACGAGGGAAGTGAAGGATAGTTTTAGATTAAAGGAAGAGGCTTATAACATTGCAAAGAGTACTCATAAGCCTTAGGATTGGGAGTGTTTTAGAAACCAGCAGAGGGCCACCAAAAAGTTGATAAAAAGGGAAAAAATAGAATGAGAGTAAACTATCCAAGAATATAAAACAGATTGCAAGTGTTTTTACAAGCATATAAAAAGGAGAGTAGTTAAAGTGTTGTTCCTTAGAGGCAGAGACAGGAGAAATTATCGTGGGGAATGAGGAAATGGTCGAGATGAACAAATAATTTGTGTCTGTCTTCACAGTAGAAGACTCAAAGTACATACTAGAAATAAAGGGCAACTGAGGGATTAATTCAAGGGCTTATTCAAGGAGTAGCTACTGCGTGTCCTTGATAAGTATGTACCTGTCAGGCAGGGAGGAAGTTGTCGAGCGAGGGAGCCGTGGTTTACTAAAGAAGTTGAAGCGCTTGTCAAGAGGAAGAAGAAGGCATATGTTAGGATGAGACGTGAAGGCTCAGTTAGGGCGCTTGAGAGCTACAAGCTAGCCAGGAAGGATCTAAAGGGAGAGCTAAGAAGAGC
Source organism: Heterodontus francisci (assembly GCF_036365525.1). NCBI lineage: Eukaryota > Metazoa > Chordata > Chondrichthyes > Heterodontiformes > Heterodontidae > Heterodontus > Heterodontus francisci. The sequence continues at coordinate 4,139,819 of NC_090407.1, read as the reverse complement.
AAGGAGAGGACACGAGAAGTCATTGGTGGATCGGATCAGGGAAAACCCTAAGGCTTTCTATAGGTATATCAGGAATAAAAGAATGACTAGAGTTAGATTAGGGCCAATCAAGGATAGTAGTGGGAAGTTGTGTGTGGAATCAGAGGAGATAGGGGAAGTGTTAAATGAATATTTTGCGTCAGTATTTACAGTAGAGAAAGAAAATGTTGTTGAGAATACTGAGATTCAGGCTACGAGGCTAGATGGGATTGAGGTTCACAAGGAGGAGGTGTTAGCAATTTTGGAAAGTGTGAAAATAGATAAGTCCCCTGGGCCAGATGGGATTTATCCTAGGATTCTCTGGGAAGCTAGGGAGGAGATTGCAGAGCCTTTGTCCTTGATCTTTATGTCGTCATTGTCGACAGGAATAGTGCCGGAAGACTGGAGGATTGCAAATGTTGTCCCCTTCTTCAAGAAGGGGAGTAGAGACAGCCCTGGTAATTATAGACCTGTGAGCCTCACTTCGGTTGTGGGTAAAATGTTGGAAAAGGTTATAAGAGACAGGATTTATAATCATCTTGAAAAGAATAAGTACATTAGAGATAGTCAGCACGGTTTTGTGAAGGGTAGGTCGTGCCTCACAAACCTTATTGAGTTTTTCGAGAAGGTGACCAAACAGGTGGATGAGGGTAAAGCAGTGGATGTGGTGTATATGGATTTCAGTAAGGCGTTTGATAAGGTTCCCCACGGTAGGCTATTGCAGAAAATACAGAAGTATGGGGTTGAAGGTGATTTAGAGCTTTGGATCAGAAATTGGCTAGCTGAAAGAAGACAGAGGGTGGTGGTTGATGGCAAATGTTCATCCTGGAGTTTAGTTACTAGTGGTGTACCGCAAGGATCTGTTTTGGAGCCATTGCTGTTTGTCATTTTTATAAATGACCTGGAAGAGGGTGTAGAAGGGTGGGTTAGTAAATTTGCAGATGACACTAAGGTCGGTGGAGTTGTGGATAGTGCCGAAGGATGTTGTAGGGTACAGAGAGACATAGATAGGCTGCAGAGCTGGGCTGAGAGATGGCAAATGGAGTTTAATGCGGAAAAGTGTGAGGTGATACACTTTGGAAGGAGTAACAGGAATGCAGAGTACTGGGCTAATGGGAAGATTCTTGTTAGTGTAGATGAGCAGAGAGATCTTGGTGTCCAGGTGCATAAATCACTGAAGGTTGCTAACCAGGTTAATAGGGCTGTCAAGAAGGCATATGGTGTGTTAGCTTTTATTAGTAGGGGGGTCGAGTTTCGGAGCCACGAGGTCATGCTGCAGCTGTACAAGACTCTGGTGAGACCGCAGCTGGAGTATTGCGTGCAGTTCTGGTCACCGCATTATAGAAAGGATGTGGAAGCTATGGAAAGGGTGCAGAGGAGATTTACTAGGATGTTGCCTGGTATGGAGGGAAGGTCTTACGAGGAAAGGCTGAGGGACTTGAGGTTGTTTTCGTTGGAGAGAAGGAGGAGGAGAGGTGACTTAATAGAGACATATAAGATAATCAGAGGGTTAGATAGGGTGGATAGTGAGCGTCTTTTTCCTCGGATGGTGATGGCAAACACGAGGGGACATAGCTTCAAGTTGAGGGGTGATAGATATAGGACAGATGTGAGAGGTAGTTTCTTTACTCAGAGAGTAGTAAGGGCGTGGAATGCCCTGCCTGCAGCAGTAGTAGATTCGCCAACTTTAAGGGCATTTAAGTGGACATTGGATAGACACATGGATGAAAATGGAATAGTGTAGGTCAGATGGTTTCACAGCTCGGCGCAACATCGAGGGCCGAAGGGCCTGTACTGCGCTGTAATATTCTAATTCTAATTCTAATAGTGAGAAATTTAAGGTAATTAATATCAGTAGAAGTATTAGAGAACCGAAGGGACTAAAAACCCACAATTCCCAGGACGTTATGGCCTAGATCCTAGTGTTCTAAAAGAGGTTGCTTTAGAAATAGTGGATGAACTACTTATCATTTTCCAAAATTCCCTAGATTCTAGAACGGTCCTAGCGGATTGGAAGTTAACAAACGTAATACTGCTATCCAAGAAAGGAGGGAGAAAAATAAAACAGGGAACTCCAGGCCAGTTAGCCTGACATCAGTCATTGGGAAAATGTGGGAACCTATTAAGGTATTAGCTTAATTAAATGAAATAATGAAACATTTTTCTGTCAATTAACACTCTCTCTGTACTAACGCTTTGTCTTTCAGCACACCATTAACATACTGTTTGCCTTTGCTCCATGACCTTCTGGTCAGTTATTCTCTATGACCTTGTCCTATCAACACCCTTACTTTTGTTGTCTCTTGCCCCATCCCCACTTTATTTGCTTAAAACCTATTACATTTCTAACCTTTGCCAGTCTGATGAAAGGTCATTGATCTGAAACGTTAACTCTGCTTCTCTCTCCATAGATGCTGCCAAACCTGCTGAGTATTTCCAGCATTTCTTGTTTTTATTTCAGATTTCCAGCATCTGCAGTATTTTGCTTTTATATAAGATTAAGAGGAGATTTGATGGAGCTGTTCAAAATCATGAGGGGTCTGGACAGAGTAGATAGGGAGAAATTGTTCTCATTGACACTAGCTCAGCCTCAGCTGGAGCATTGCATCCACTTTAGGAAAGACGTGAGGGCACTGGAGAGAGTACAGAAAAGATTCACGAGAATGGTTCCAAGGATGAGGAATTTCAGTTATGAAGACAGATTGGAGAAATTAGGACTGTTTTCCTTGGAGACATGTGTGAGGTGATTTGATAGAGGTATTTAAAATCACAAGGGGTCTGGGCAGAGTAGATAGAGAGAAACTATTGCCACTTGTAAAAGGATCGAGAATGAGAGGGCAGAGATTTAAAGTATTTGGTAAGAGAAGCAAAAGTGACATGAGGAAAATCTTTTTCACATAGCAAGTGGTTAAGGTTGGGAATGCACTGCCTGAGAGTGTGGTGGAGGCAGGTTCAATTAAAGCATTCAAAAGGGAATTCGACTGTTATACGAGAAGGAAGAATGTGCAGGGTTACGGAGAGAAGGCAGGGGAATGGAACTAAGTGAATTGCTCTTTCAGAGAGCCAGTGTGGACACGATGGGCTGAATGGCCTCCTTCTGCACTGTAACAATTTTGCGACTCTATGAAACTTAGAAAGTCATAGTAATGATCAGACAGAGTCCACATGGTTTTACGCAAGGGAAATCGTGCCTGACAAATTTATTAGAGTTTCTTCAAGATGTAACTAATAGGGTAGACAAAGAGGAACCAGTAGATGCAATATACTTGGACTTTCAAAAGGCAGTTGATAAGGTGCCACACAAAAGGTTAATAAGCAAGATAAGGGCTCATGGAGTTGGGGGCAATAAATTAGCATGGATGGAGGATTGGTTAACAGACAGGAAGCAGAGGGATAAACGGGACATTTTTAAGTTGGCAGGGTGTAACAAGTGGAGTACTGCAAGGATCAGTGCTGGGGCCTCAGCTATTTATAATCTAGATTAATGATTTAGATGAAGAATGAGAGTAATGTATCTGTTTGCTGGTGGTACAAAGTTATGTGGAAATGTATGCTGTGAGGAGGATACAAAGACTGCAAAGAGATATAGCCAGGTTAAGTGAGTGGGCAACTCACTCAGGTGTTAGCTGATGTATAATGTGGGGAAGTGTGAGATTATTCACTTTGGTAGTGGGAATAAAAAAGCAGAATTTTTTTTTAAAAGCGTGAAACTTCTAAATGTTGATGTTCAGAGAAGCTTGGGTGTACTCATACAAAGAACACAAAGTTAGCATGCAGGTACAGCAAGCAATTAGGAAGGCAAATGGCATGTTGGCCTTTATTGCAAGCAGAATGGAGGACAAGAATAAACAAGTCTTGCTACAATTGTACAGGGCTTTGCCACACCTGGAATATTATGTGCAGTTTTGGTCTCCATATTTAAGAAAGGATATACTTGCACTGGAGGCAGTACAGTGAAGGTTCGCTAGATTGGTTCCTGGGAAGAAAGGGTTGTCTTATGATGAGAGGCTGAGTAAATTGGGCCTATACTCTCTGGCATTTAGAGGAATAAGGGTGATCTCACTGACGTATACAAGATTCTGAAGGGGCTTGACAGGGTAGACACAGAGGTTGTTGGGGGAATCTAGAACACGGGGACGCAGTCTCAGGATAAGGGGTTGATCATTTAGGACTGAAGTGAGCAAGTTCTTCACTCAGCGGGTTGTATATCTTTGGATTTCTCTACCCTAGAGGGTTGCGAATGCTCCATCATCGAGCATATTTAAGTCTGAGATAGACAAATTTTTGGTCTCTCAGGGAATCAAGGGATTTGAGGAGCGGGCAGGAAAACGGAGTTGATTGTATTGAATGGTGGAGCAGGATCAAGGTGTATTCCTGCTCCTATTTATATTCTTATGTTAGAATGACACCTGGCCTTCAAAAGGGTAAAATATGAGGAAAAATTACACTAATTAGAATTGTATTCCCTGGAATTTAGAAAGTTTAGGGGTGATTTGATTCAAGTTTTTACAATATTTAGGGGAACAGATAGGGCAGATAGAGAGAAAGCATTTCTGCTGCTTGGGGAGTCTAAGACTAGGAAACTTTGCCTAAAAATCAAAGGCAGACCTTTCAGGAGTGAAATTAATAAACACTTCTACACAAAAGGTGATAGAAGTTTGGAACTTTCTTCCGCAAACGGCAATTGATGCTAGATCAATGTTAATTTAAAATCTGAGGTTGATAAATTTTTACAAACCAAAAGTCTTGAGGGTTATGGGGTAAAGGTGGGTATATGGAGTTAGATCACAGATCAGCCATGATCTCATTGAACAGTGGAATGGGCTTGAGAAGCTAAATAGCCTACGCCTGTTCCTAGAATGATAAATTTGGAATGGAAATCACTACAATCTGAACTTTATGCATCGTTGGCTTTACAATGTTATTTAAAATACCAGTTTATGACCCACCTGTATTCAACTTGCATAATAGCAATTCCACAATATGACACACAGTTGGGACTGATTCATGGTAAAAAAAACAATTATAAATGCAAGTTGTACTGTCAAGCATATGAGATACTGGAAAACCATTATATATCAAAGAACCACAAATTGATTGTGTTCCTTACCCTGAAACTTGAGATTTTCGTCACACAGTTCCTGGTGTTACGCAGGGAATAGATTGTGAAGGTCCTCTGCCCAACCCATATTTAAACCAATGGGTTTTTTTTTTTACACATTTCTTTCTTGGTGGTGTTTATCTTTCCCTAATCGGGAAGTGACTCAACTACATAAACTGAACAATTCACAGGCAGGGAGTTTGCTCATTGCAGGGACTAGACAGAAGAACTTTTAATAAAGTTTCATTGATACAATTATTCTCAAAACAATTATAAAATGGTTAGTTTACAACTTGAACAGAAACTCTTGTCATAGTGTTTCCCAAATAAAAGTTCTTACAATGGTTCAGTGAGTGAGAGTATGATGAACAGGATAATCACTTCCTCATCCACCCGTTTATTTTGTTAATTGATTTCAAATCACTTTTGGTAGATTTTTACTGAAATGGTCTGCATCATCTCAGTTTTTGTTAAACTTTATTCAGGCACTACAGTCAAGGTCTTCCTAATTCTCCTTTAGTACTTCAGGATCATAAATATTTTTTGTTGGCGATTTAAATGCTCACTATTTGAGTGTTATTAATGGTTTGATTTTACAAGCAGATAAAAACTGGGAGGAAATCAGAGGAAAAATTAGGATTCCAAAGAATACAGACTATTATTAAAATACACAGTTACTCCATAAACATACACTACGGGATGTGTGGATAGAGTAGGGGAGTGGGGATGTGTGGATAGAGTAGGGGAGTGGGGATGTGTGGATAGAGTAGGGGAGTGGGGATGTGTGGATAGAGTAGGGGAGTGGGGATGTCTGGATAGAGTAGGGGAGTGGGGATGTCTGGATAGAGTAGGGGAGTGGGGATGTCTGGATAGAGTAGGGGAGTGGGGATGTGTGGCTAGAGTAGGGGTGTGGGGATGTGTGGATAGAGTAGGGGAGTGGGGATGTGTGGATAGAGTACGGGAGTGGGGATGTCTGGATAGAGTAGGGGAGTGGGGATGTCTGGATAGAGTAGGGGAGTGGGGATGTCTGGATAGAGTAGGGGTGTGGGGATGTGTGGATAGAGTAGGGGAGTGGGAATATTTGGATATTTTCAAAAGAGCCTACTCAAGTTTGATGGGCCAAATAGAATCATAGAAAGTTTAAGTCACACAAAGAGGCCACTTGGCCCATCATATCTGTGCCGGCCTAAAAACAATCCACTTACTCTGCTCCCACCTTCCAGCATTTGGTCCGTAGCCCTGCAGCTTATGACACTTGAGGTGCATACCCAGACTCCTTTTGAATGAGTTGAGGGTTTTTGCTTGAGCTACCCTTTCAGGCAGTGAGTTTCTGACCCCCATCAGCCTCTGGGTGAAAAGGTTTTTTCTCATCTCCCCTCTAGATTTTCTACCAATCACTTCAAATCTATGCCTCCTCGTCACTGACCTCTCTGCTAATGTGAATAGACCCTTCACCTCCACTCTATCCAGGCACCTCAAAATTTTGTACATTTCAATCCGATCTCCCCTCAGCCTTCTCTGTTCCAAGGAGAACAACCCCAGCCTATCCAATCTTTCCTCATAGCTGCATTTTTCCAGTCCTGGCAACATCCTCAAATCTCCTCCGTACCCTCTTGACTGCAATTACAACCTTTCTGTAATGAGGTGACCAGAACTTCACACAATACTCAAATTGTGGCCTAACCAATGAGTTATACAGTTACAGCATAACCTCCCTTTTCTTGTATACTATACCTCGGACAATAAAGGAAGGGATTCCAAATGCCTTCTTAGCCACCGTATCGACCTGTCTTGCTACCTTCAGGGATCTGTGGACATTTACTCCAAGGTCTCTCACTTCCTCTACACGTCTCAGTATTTTCCCATTAATCGTGTATTCCTTTGCCTTCTTTGACCTCTCCAAATGCATCACCTCACACTTCTCCAGGTTGAATTCCATTTGCCACTTTTCTGCCCATCTGACCAAACCATCAATATCTTCCGGCAGCCTACAGCTATCCTCCTCGCTATCTACCACACGGCCAATCTTTGTGTCATCTGCAAACTTCCTGATCATACCCCCTACATTTATGTCCAAATCGTTAATATATACCACAAGAAGTAGGGGACCCAGTACTGAGCCCTGCGGAACGCCACTGGAAACAGCCCTCCTGTCGCTAAAACAGATGTCAACAATTACCCTATGTTTCCTGCCACTGAGCTAATTTTGTATCCACCTTGCTGCATTTTCCTGGATCCCATGGGATTTTTTTTTTTTAAACCAGTCTGCCATGTGGGACCTTGACAAAAGTCTTGCTAAAATCCATGCAAATGGAATTCAACTTGGAGAAGTGCGAGGTGATCCATTTAGGGAGGGCAAACCAGGCAAAGGAATACACGATTAATGGGAAAATATGAAGAAGTGTAGAACACATTAACGGCACTACCCTCATCTATCTTCCTGGTTACCTCTTCAAAAAATGTGATCAAGTTGGTCAAACAAGATCTTCCCTTAACAATGGTCTCATGTTTTTAAAAATGTTATGAAAACACACATCCAATACTCCAGAAAACAAATTCTGAACTGGCCTCAAGGCAATTCTCAGTTTTCTAACACAGAAATGAGTGCCAAGGACCTAAACATATCACAAACAGGAACATCACAGCCAAAAAATAATCAATTTGATTAATGGTTTGGATTTAATCTCAAGCCCAGAGCCAACAGCTCTGAAACTGCTGTCATCAGCTTGGGCGTGTGCATCTCTCTTCCTCTCATTCTGAATTTTAAGGAACTAGCTCATTTCAAACACCTGCTTGCCTAACATCCCCTCGTGGCCCCCCACCTGCATCCTCCCTCCCTCCCTTCCCTGTCTCTGTACTTGCTTTAAACCTGGTACATCTCTAATTTCTTCCAGTTCTAAAAAAAGGTCATCGACCGGAAATGTTAACTGTTGTTCTCTCTCCACAGACAGTGCCTGACCTGCCAAGTATCTCCAGCATTTTCTGCGTTTGTACCTACTTAACTAGGATAGTGAAACAAGGAGATAGTGACTGGATCAGTTACATTTATCTAGTCAAAAAGTGGGTGAACCAAAACACTAGCAGAAATCACTCAAAGCCAAAAATTACTGATGCACAAACTTCAATAAGGGAAGCATTTTGACTGGCGTTAGTATGTTTCCTTGCTATGAATGATTGAAGAGAACTTGTTTATTTCCAATCAAAATGGGTACTAAATCTTTAGCCAATGTTGATTCTAAATTAAACCCAAGCAATTATAAAGGGATTTGGCTGCACATAATTAATTTCAACAGACATGATGTCGCTCCCAACATATTTGTATGCAACAAAATAATTCAAGAACCTTGAAGCTTGGTTTAAAAAAAAATCTATTTACCAGGCTTTTGTGCTGTTTATGTAGATCAGAGTGCAGACCATGCTTCTCTTATAACCTCCAAATTCAAAGATCCAGTTTACCAGTATCAGCTGTAGTTGGCTCTGCATTCCCTGGACAATTATCACAACTGGACAGTAACACCTAATCCTGAAAGTATCCGTCTTTGAACAGACATGTTAACAGGCACAGAAATCTCAGTCTGAAATGGACGAGAACAGAACATTTCTTTTGCGGTGGGGGGAAACCAAAATTTTAAACCCTCCCCCATAAAGTTTAGTTTAGTTTAGAGATACAGCACTGAAACAGGCCCTTCGGCCCACCGAGTCTGTGCAGACCATCAACCACCCATTTATACTAATCCTACACTAATTCCATATTCCTACCACATCCCCACCTGTCCCTATATTTCCCTACCAACTACCTATACTAGGGGCAATTTATAATAGCCAATTAACCTATCAACCTGCAAGTCTTTGGCATGTGGGAGGAAACCGGAGCACCCGGAGGAAACCCACGCAGACACAGGGAGAACTTGCAAACTCCACACAGGCAGTACCCAGAATTGAACCCAGGTCGCTGGAGCTGTGAGGCTGCGGTGCTAACCACTGCGCCACTGTGGTCGTGGCTGCCTTCATTCGGAGATGCTATATGTGCCTTGATCTATTTCTTTGGTCATAACTGGATTTTCTTTTAGTCTAGCTAACAATCGCTGAAACTGAAAAGCTGGTTTATATTTTCAATTAGTCAATTCACCGAGGAAAATGGATTTGTCTCATTAATGAAACAGAACTAGTTACCTTGGATGGAAGCCAAGTCCAATGATCAACTTTGATTTTAAACAAACTGTCCATATACCGGACAGTGCCAGAATATTTACATAATCAAACATTTTACAAGGGTTCACCTGGCATTGTAGCGAATACGGCATCAAGAATTGGACTTAGAACAGCAGTACTGATTGAAACAAAAGCAAAATACTGTAGATGCTGGAAATCTGAAATTAAAAACAGAAAGTGCTGGAAATACTCAGCAGGTCAGGCAGCATCTGTGGAGAGAGAAACAGAGTTAACGTTTCAGGTTGTTCTGACGATAGGTCACAGACCTGAAGCGTTAACGCTGTTTCTCTCTCCACAGATGCTGCCTCAACTGCTGAGAGTTTCCAGCATTTTGTTTTTATTAGCACTGATTAATTAGCTTTTCAATCAAACTGATAATGATGAAATTTAATTCATTGACCGTGATGTTGTTTTTCCTGGTAAGGTTTAACTTTTCAGAGGTCAACTTCTGACTTTTGGTTTTCCAAGAGCGATAATGGTCTGCTCCCAGGTTTCCATGGTTACCACTCGGAGGTCAGCTTGGGATGATGTTGCCTTCCTGTATGGAAGCACGTGGCTTCCACAATGCACCTGATCACCACAGTGATACAGCTGAGAGCAGCAAGTACACCCGAGTTTACGTGTGTTAATCTGATACTCTACCCTCGCATTTAGTATTATGCAACACTAGAGTTCTAATGTGGTGGCTCACTCCTGACTGCTTATTAAAAATAATTGAAGAAATTCCTCTAACGGCTGAGGATAAGTGCATTTTATGTGCTACTGAAGCACACAGACCAACAGAGACACCAGGTCACTACTGAGTCAGTCAGGCTGAGCCAGAGCAGCACCTGGGGGCTCCAAAACTGACTGCAGTGACCTTGAACAAAGGGGAAAAAAACAGACTAAACTCATCTAGTACTTTCACTTATCACCCCCGTCCAGACATTGCTGCAGGAAAGTGTACAAGCGGGTATCAGGCAAGGTCAAGATTAGGCTTGACTGTGAAGCAACCCATCATTGAGTAAACAGCTGATATTGTCTGGGTGTATACTTGAAGGGCAGGGCACGGGAGACTGCCAGGAAAAGCCTTTGAAAAATCCTAGCTATTGCTGAATTGCATAAAGCCTGTCAATAGGCTACTTACACAATAGGAGCTAGAGTTGAATCGAACCTGTTCACTAATTACTAAACCAGATACCCGCTCCACGAGATACAGAAATAGTTTGTTCAAAAGGAGCTTCAAAACAGGGTGTGCACATGGCTATTGTGAAAGATGGTCCTATTAACAGGCCTTTCGAGTCCGATTTCTATTGCATACCTCAATTATTTACAATCTATATCAATGACTTGGATGAAGGGACAGAATGTATGGTTGCTATATTTGCTGATGACACAAAGATAGGTAGGAGAGTAAACTGTGAAGAGGACATAAGGAGTCTGCAAAGGGATATAGATAGGTTAAGTGAGTGGGCAAAGATTTGGCAGATGAAGTATAATGTGGGAAAGTGTAAACTTGTCCACTTTGGCCAGAAAAATAGAAAAGCAACATATGATTTAAATGGATAGAGATTGCAGAACTCTGAGGTGCCGAGGGATCTGGGTGTCCTAGTACATGAAACACAAAAAGTTAGTATGCAGGTACAGCAAGCGATGAAGAAGGTAAATGCAATGTGCTCATTTATTGCAAGGAGAATGGAATATAAAAGTGGAGATGTTTTGCAACAGTTGCAGGGCATTGGTGAGACCACATCTAGAGTATTGTGTACAATACTGGTTTCTTTACTTAAGAAAGTAAGTAACTGCATTGGAAGCAGTTCAGAGAGGGTTCACTCGACTGATTCCTGGGGTGAAAGGGTTATCTTATGAGGAAAGGTTGGACAGGTTGGGTCTGTATTCACTGGAGTTTAGAAGGATGAGAGGTGATCTTATTGAAACATATAAGATCCTGAGGGAACTTGACAGGGTGGATATTGAAAGGATGTTTCCCCTTGTGGTAGAGACTAAAACTAGGGGGAACAGTTTAAAAATAAGGGTCGCCCATTTAAGACAGAGATGAGGAGAAATTTTTTCTCGCAGAGAGTCGTGATTTTGTGGAACTCTCTTCCCCAGAGAATGGTGGAGGCAGGGTCATTGAATGTTTTTAAGGCACATTCTTGACAAACAAGGTAGTCAAAGGGTATTTAGGGTAGGCAGGAATGTGGAGTTGAGGTTACAATCAGATCAGCCATGATCTTATTGAATGGTAGAGCTGGCTCGAGGGGCCGAATAGCCTATTCCTGCTCCTGGTTCGTATAATAAATACATCGAGATAGAGTCATAGAGTGATACAGCACTGAAACAGGCCCTTCGGCCCACCGAGTCTGTGCTGATCAACAACCACCCATTTATACTAATCCTACATTAATCCCATATTCCCTACCACATCCCCACCATTCTCCTACCACCTACCTACACTAGGGGCAATTTACAATGGCCAATTTACCTATCAACCTGCAAGTCTTTGGCTGTGGAAGGAAACTGGAGCATCTGGCGAAAACCCACAAGGTCACAGGAAGAACTTGCAAACTCCGCACAGGCAGTATCCAGAACTAAACCCGGGTCGCTGGAGCTGTGAGGCTGCGGTGCTAACCACTGCACCACTGTGCCCAGTGTTGAAATTTCTACCAAACAAACTATTTTGTATCACCTATAACTGACATTTAGTTGTTAAAGTAAAAAATCTAATTAAGGACATTTCCTTAAAGAAATTTAATTTGCTGAGTCACATCCAGCTCCTGTCATGTGAGCAGTCTGCTTGCCTTACACAACTAGATGCATCACAGCCTGTCCTGGTGTGGAGTAATAATGCTGGGTGGTCTTTCAATTGTTCATTTTGTCCGTGGGCAGTCACACAACACAGTTCCAATACGCACGTCTTCACTATTTAGGAATCCAGAATGCAAGCACAAGCAGAGAAACTGGTTTCCTTTTGGAACTCAGCCTGTGACAGTTCAAAAACCCTAAAGGAAAACCCAACTTCATCAACACGGTCAATATTTAAACTCTGCTCAGGCATAAATTAGAATATATCTCATTCTGTGTCCAAAATGCACAATGGACAGGTTGCTGACAGATATTCTACTTTCTAGGAAAGACCATTTCTCTCTAACAGCATGAATATCTAATTATGAGGCTGATGAAAAAACTAAGCAACTAAAGGCAGCTATGATAAATAGCTAATGATTAGTGTCTACATTTATTGGGAGATGTTTACCAAGTAAGCTCCATTGCTCCTCCTTTTTCTCCACGGAGACACTTTTTTTTTTAAAGATTTAGATTTAGAGATACAGCACTGAAACAGGCTCTTCGGCCCACCGAGTCTGTGCCAACCATTAACCACCCATTTATACTAATCCTACACTAATCCCATATTCCTACCACATCTCCACCTGTCCCTATATTCCCCTACCACCTATCTATACTAGGGGCAATTTATAATGGCCAATTTACCTATCAACCTGCAAGTCTTTGGCTTGTGGGAGGAAACCGGAGCACCCGGAGGAAACACACGCAGACACAGGGAGAACTTGCAAACTCCACACAGGCAGTACCCAGAATTGAACCCGGGTCGCTGGAGCTGTGAGGCTGCGGTGCTAACTACTGCGCCACTTCTGCTTAAGCTGCAGCTGGTGTGCAAAATTCTTCCTCCTCCTTCCAAAGTTATTTTCTCACTTTTACGTATCCCACTAATATATTAACATTTTAAGTGGAGAAACAACTACATTTTACTTGGATGGTGTAAAGATGAGATAATATTACTGCTGAAATTCTGGCTTACTCTCATCATTTATTTGTGTTCAAGGTAAAAGAGCATTTCTATAATAAGACCTGCATCTCCCATAATCTAAAACTTGCAACAATATGGGAGACAGGAATCGGGTAACATACCACAGATAAATTTATTGTAGAGAATATAATTAAAAGCAAGTGAATACAGAAAGTAACCAGCAGTTCAATACTTAAAAACCTATGAGACTTTAAAAAAAAAAGTTCAAGATAGCAGCAGACCCATCCAAATTCTGTAATATTCTTCAATGAATGCAACTTGGGCACTCGGCTCAATGTTGCAATATAGAAACTGGCAGGCAAAAAGGGAACTAGAGATATGGGAAAGCCATAACCATTACCATTCTTGGAACTCCAAGACAAATTTCAACACAGTCAGAAGTTTTGCTTCCCTCCGTTAATCAAAGAGTTTTATTTGGATCAGCACTGTCTTTGTTCACTGTCTCAATGGGTATTTGATTTGATATTTGATAAGCTAGAAAGCAAAAATAGTTTAAAAGACATCAGATGTTCCAGTTTGAATGGCTGGTGCATTCTGTAAAAGCCAGATCATCTTAGGAAAGGAATGTGGTGAAGAAACAAAAAAGAGTCTTCGCGTGTACTCATCCATCAAGAACCTTGGTGCTACAAAACTGATTGTCTATCTTCACTGCTTCATCACAGCATTCAAAGGAGTAATTAATCCCTTGTAGACATTGCTAAGCACATTTATGTTTGATTATTGGACTATTCTAATATTTCATAATCCAAATTCTGAAGCTTTCCCGTGATCCTTAAATTCTAAATAAAGACTGGAGTTAGAACAATAGAATCATAGAAAGTCTACGGCACAGAAAGAGGCTACTTGGCCCATCACGCCTGGGCTGGCCGATAAACAATCCACCCAGTCTAATCCCACCTTCCAGCATCTGGTCCGTAGCCCTGTAGATTACGGCACTTAAGGTGCCTTGAGGTTACTTTAACCTGCAAGAGCTCCGATTTGTGAGAGGAAATTCGGTTTACCAAAGACTTGGTTACCTAACTTCTATAGAGTTTTCGACAATGTGATGGAAATCACACATGCCAAATGGAAACATATTAATTTTGTCATTTGGGATAATACTGGAAACATTTTACTGAACATTGCAAATAACTGGTTTAAAAAAAAGCAAAGCTGAGCGGCTGAAAACATGGTTGCACATTTGCATTCTGAGAGACAGTTGAATAGAGAGACAATTGGAGTGCTCCTTGATTCAATTAACAAGATTGGTCTGGACAATAGTGATGATCAACATCCTCTGACTGTTTAAAAGCCAGAACTCCACCCCCCACCTAGTGTGTCTGGAAAGCTTTGAAATCAACAACCCTCCAAGAAGCTGCTGTTTCAAACAAAGATGGTCACATGACCTACCTGCTGGTAAGACGAGGCTTTTTGAATTGTGTCTCAGAAAAAGAAAAAGACTGCAACTGGACTGGCAGAAGAAAAGTCCCTCTCTCTCTCCAGCAAAGTCCCAGGGAACCCAGGGTGGCAGCGTAAACTGCAAGACTACAGACAAAGCATCGCTTCGGTCTTCTGGTACCACCGAAGCAAGTTTGAAATTGTGCACCGGGCCCCAGCAAAAACTCCAAGACCTTAACTTCAAGCACGGACATTACATCAAGAACACAAAAGACAGTAGCTGTATTCCATTTATGGCCAACTCTACTTCAACCCCCCCTCCCAATTCCTTCTCCCCCTCTGTATCTATTCGTGTGTGTGTGTGTCTCTCGTGTGCGTGCAAGCCTGGTTGCGTCACGTATTGTAGTAATTTTAACTGGGTTAGAGTGGCAAGGCTAATAAACTTGCATCTTTCTTGTTTAAACTCAAGCAAACCTGTCTGATTGGTTCATTTGCAATAACAGTTAGAGTGCAGTGAACAAGGGTTGTGTTTTAAAAGATAAACCCTGTTACGGCCAAACCAGGTAAGGGGGGAGCCTGAGACCCCTTCCACACCCGGTCATAACAAGTTGAGTGATGCTGAGTCAATTGAGTAATTAGCAGCTCTGGGCTGTAAGGACAGATTGTGTAAAATGCAGAGCTTTCAGATAAGTCAGGGACAAGGTCTGCTTACAGTAATAACAGTGAAACAGCTGGAATGGAAAAGAGGTCTTTGACAACATGTAGCACTTGTCTCTTACAGATTTTGAGCTCATCGTTCAAAGTCCTAGAGGTGAAAGGTCAGTGATCTAAAACATACTGTAAATAATTGATTGTGAATCCATTACTTAAAATCCTACAACCGTAACTTGTTGCATTCTATTACAACATATACTTTATCTGGGATTTTGATCAAATATTATTAGCATGCAAGCATTTAGTTTTCCATTACTTTCATCTCTTATTTCTTAGTAAATTGGAAACACCAGAGAATTTCAAAACGATTCCAATAGTATCTTTTGAACAAATTAAGTTTCTACATTTATCATTGGTTGCTGAAAGTTCTCTATTCCAGATTATAACATTTGTTGCACCACACTGTCAGTACTTGACTATTCAGCTATTTCTTAAGAATGTTGTCCAGAGACTAGCTCGTTTGTCTGAATTTGACAGCTTGTCTGACATCACATCAACTTCCTCCAGCTGAACACTTTTTATCTCCCCCTCCCCCACTCACCCCAGTAAACACTTTGGAAGCTGGAAGTCATCGATTTCAGCTCCCAACACGTCCCGCTGCATGCCACAGGTGCTATACTCTCCACTCACTTATTCACACTAAACCAGAGGATGCAAAACCTTGCCGCATGTTCAACCATAAGCAGAGCTATAATACCCCTCATCCTATTCATCACCAACTGCTTATTCCAAATTCATTTCACTGCACGTCAGCAAAACCATGTTTTTGTCACCTCTGAACTAGATTCCTCGAATGCACTCTTTGATGGTCACATCCTTCATCCCCTCCATATACTCAATGACCCTGAAACACAAGCTGCCTGTATCCTGTCCAGCATTAAGTCTTATTCACCCATCTCCCTGTCCTCACTGACTGACACCCAAAACATTACAAACACCTTTAAATCGCTCAATGGCCTTAACTCAATCTTTGCAACTTCCTCCAGCCTTGTATCCCCTCTGATGTTCTCGAATCCTGACCTTTTGTGCACACTCTCCTCCCTTTGCCCCAACATTGTTGTTAAAGCCTTCATTGACCTCGATCCCATTCTCTGAAACTCTGCCTCAAATCTCTCCAGCTTTGAAAACCTTCTCAAAACTCGACAGTCCTAATCTTACCATCCATTCCCTTTATAGTCATACAGAGATACAGCACTGAAACAGGGCCTTTGGCCCACCAAGTCTGTGCCGACCATCAACCACCCATTTATACTAATCCTACATTAATCTCATTTTTCCCTCTCACATCCCCACCTTCCCTCAATTCTCCTACCACCTACCTACACTAGGGGCAATTTTTTTTTACAATGGCCAATTTACCTACCAACCCGCAAGTCTTTGGCATTTTCTCCCTCCATTCCTCAACTCACCAGCGTAAGTCATTTTGGAATGTTTTCCAGAAATGAAATTGAACAGAAAAGTGACAACATTTCAATCATAGATTGGTCTTCATGGCACTGCTCTCTCTCAACTTTACTGTCCCATGTAGTCACTGCATCTCCTTTAATGGTTTCTTGTCGCAAGCTCATGTTTACTCCTGGTACATCACCTGATTATGCCTCTCTGCCTCCACTGTTAACTCCAGAATTGGTGCTCTACTTCCTGACTACATTGTCCAACAAAGCCCTGGATGAGAGGACATTCCCTCCATCTCAACACTGGAAAACTGAAGCCTCTCTCAAACTAGCACCTTTCAACCTCGGGCCTCAACTCCATCAACCTTTCTAATGGTCCAATCAGGCCAATTCGGGAGATGCACCGTTTCAGCAGTCTGTTCATGCTACGTTTAACTTTTTACCAACAGCTGATCCATTGCCAAGAGAAAAACTCTTACATCTCAGCAATATTGTGTATTCCTTATTACTTCCAAATCCCTCATCCAGTTTCATCACTTCAAGAATAGACTTCTCCAATATTCTTCATTAACCCCAAGTTCGGCACAAACTCTAACTTCTTCACAACTCTCCTGTCCATACCTTCTCCTGCACCAAGTTCCACAAACCCATCCACACCTGCTCTCTAAACCCTCAACTTAATTTCTAAATCCCATCATGGCTTCACTCCACCCTATCTGACAGATGGATATTCTCCAGTTATACATTTCACACAGCACTAACCCTCCAGAAAACAATTTGCTGCACCATCCTTTCAATCTGTTGTTCATAAACCCCTCTCTCTGACGATGCCTTCAGATTCCACTCAGATTTTTTTCTTTTGAAGTAGACTTTTTTTTAAAGTTTCCAATGCACCAAAGAAGAACTGATGCCTTGGGCTCATCCAAAAGCACTAATAAAACAAATTAACTGGCCACTCATTTCATTTCTGATTGTGGGACATTGCTAGTGCAGAATGGTGCCACATCTGACAAATTAACCATCATTGCACTACAAAAATAAATGTTTGAAGGTCTTGGGAGATGTTTTCAGGATTTGTTGGTCATTAAAAAAACATTTATTTAAAATTACTTTGGGTTTATTTTGTTGCAGAGTGCTAAAATATTAAAACAATAAATCTCTTCCTAACATTTTGGTAGCTTTATTATTGCAATATTAGACTGCAATAAGCTGAAAACTTTTTTTAAAACCCATCCAGGACCCTGGAATTTTTATGGACTTATCAAAGAATTTAAACTGCACAACTTGTGCTGGATCTCATCAAGAGAGATCTTCAAACGGAGACTCATGATCTCCAATCACCAGTCAAAAGGCTGTTACCGCACCTGGATATTGATGGTCTCTGTTAGAATTGGCCCTTGTTTCCCACGTTGGGACCTGTGAAAAGGTAGAGCTGGAGTGCTGTCACAGAGTGATGCTGCCTCCTGTACACAGTATTGTTCCACTGACATTCTCTGGAGTTTAGAAGAATGAGAGGCGATCTAATTGAGACATACAAGATTCTGAAAGGGCTTGATAGGGTAGAAGCTGAGAGATTGTTCCCACTGGTCGGGGAATCTACAACACGGGGACACAGTCTCAGGATAAGGGGACAATCATTCAGGACTGAGATGAGGAGAAATTATTTCACTCAAAGGGTTGTGAATCTTTGGAATTCTCTACCCCAGAGGGTTGTGGATGCTCCATCATTGAATATATTTAAGGCTGGGATAGATAGATTTGTGATCTCTCAGGAAATCATGGGATATGGTGAGTGGGTGGGAAAGTGGAGTTGAATCCTAAGTTCAGCCATGATCGTTTTGAATGGTGGAGCAGGCTCGATGGGCCATATGGTTTACTCCTGCTCCTATTTCTTGTGTTCTTGTGGCACAAGGATTACAGTAAATCTGCTGCAAAGACCATGTCAATTTAACAGCGTCTTTTACAA
Organism: Heterodontus francisci; assembly: GCF_036365525.1. Lineage (NCBI taxonomy): Eukaryota > Metazoa > Chordata > Chondrichthyes > Heterodontiformes > Heterodontidae > Heterodontus > Heterodontus francisci. The sequence goes on along the minus strand of NC_090407.1, from coordinate 4,121,229 downwards.
AATGTATATTTTCAACTACTTGGTTGGCATTTCAAGTGATACTAACAAAATGCCCTTCGGATGAGATGTTAAACCCTGTCTGACTGCTCTCAAAGATCAAAGGCACAATCAAAATGAAGTATAGGTTGTCGTGATGTCCCATCAATATTCCTCCTTCAAGCAACCCCACTAAAAACAGATGAATTTGTCTTTCACATAATTTCTGTTGATGGACATTCTTGTGAGCAAAATGCTGCTTCAGTTGTCTACATAACAGTCACTTCTACTCCAAGCAATGTCTTTGATTGTGAAGCACTTTGAGATATAACCGAGTGCCACATAAACACAAGTCTCTCTTCACCAATTTGGAATCCTAATGGGCTTAAACACATGGTTCGGAATGCAAGTTTTATCAAATCACACTTGGTTAGATTCCAGCTGTAATGAGAAATTTCACATCGAATTACAAATAACTAGGAGCGAAAATGCTGGCACTTTAACTGATGGAGTTCAAGTGACATCATTATGAGCTTGTCATTAGAATCTCTGCATTACTCCACAATGGTGATGATATCACTCACAGCCTCTCTCTTCAGTACTTTACCCTATTCTCTTTTCGGCAGAGTTTGCTATAAATCAATGGGACGGTTTAGAGAGCTAAAAATCAGTCAACCTTTGCCATCATGATTAAATTACATCATTACTGTCTCTCAGCAATACAGCTTGGTCCATTATATCAACAACCAACTGGAGGCAAAACACAAAGAGAAGTGGAATGCTGCACGAACACCATTTGATAAAGTTTTCCATCACCATCTTCTAAATCATTAAGTTATTGCTGACTAGTCAGGGCACCATTTTATTGTAAGATACCTGGCGTGTTGGTCAAACAAAATGCATTAACATCCTATACATCACCTTTACATGACAACTCATAATCCAAACTTTTGAAAGTGAAATAAAACGAACAGAATATTCCTGTTCATGGTGTTAAAAGAAGTGGCTAGTGAGATAGTTGATGTGTTAGTTTTAATTTTCCAAAATTCCCTAGATTCGGGGAAGGTTCCTTTAGATTGGAAAGTAGCAAAATTAACTCTTTTATTCAAAAAGAGGGAGACAGAAAGCAGGAAACTACAGGCCAGTTAGCTTGACATCTGTCTTAGGGAAAATGTTAGAATCTATTATTAAAGACGTTATAGCAGGGCATTTAGAAAAAATCAAGGTAATCAAGCAGAGTCAACATGGTTTTGTGAAAGGGAAATCATGTTTAACCAATTTATTGGAGTTCTATGAGGGAGTTACATGTGCTGTGGATAAAGGGGAATCGGTGGATGTATTGTACTTAGATTTCCAGAAGGCATTTGATAAGGTGCCACATCAAAGATTATTGCAGAAAATGAAAGCTCATGGTGTTAGGGGGTAACATATTGGCATGGATAGAAGATTGGCTCACTAACAGGAAACAGAGAGTAGGCATAAATGGGTCATTTTCTGGTTGGCAAGATGTAACGAGTGGTGTGCCACAGGGATCTGTGCTGAGGCCTCAACTTTTTACAATTTATATAAATGACTTAGATGAAGGGACTTTGTATGGTTGCTAAATTTTCTGATGACTCAAAGATAGGCAGGAAAGTAACTTGTGAAGAGGACATAAGGAGGCTACAAAGGGATATAGATGGGTTAAGTGAGTGGGCAAAGACCCAGCAAATGGAGTATAATGTGGGAAAGTGTGAAATTGTCCACTTTGGCAGGAAGAATAAAACACAAGCATATTATCTAAATGGTGAGAGATTGCAAAGCTCTGAGATGCAGAGGGATCTGGGTGTCCTAGTTTATGAATTTCAAAAGGTTAGTATGCAGGTACAGCATGTAATTAGGAAAGCTAATAGAATGTTATTGTTTATCGGGAGGGGAATTGAATACAAAAGTAGGGAGTTTATGCTTCAGCTATACAGGGCATTGGTGAGACCACACCTGGAGTACTGTGTATAGTACTGGTCTCCTTATTTATGGAAGGATGTAATTGCATTGGAGGCCGTACAGAGAAGGTTTACTAGACTAAAACCTGGAATGGGTGGGCTATCTTATGAGGAAAGGTTGGGCAGGCCAGGCTTGTATCCGCTAGAATTTAGAAGAGTAAGAGGCGACTTGATTGAAACATAAGATCCTGAGGGGTCTTGACAGGGTGGATGTGGAAAGGATGTTTCCCCTTGTGGGAGAATCTCGAACTAGGGGTCACTGTTTAAAAATAAGGAGTCATCCATTTAAGACAGAGATGAGGAGAATTTTTTTCTCTGAGGGTCGTGAGTCTTTGGAATTCTCTTCCTCAAAAGGCAGTGGAAACAGAGTCTTTGAATATTTTTAAGGCAGAGGTATAGATAGATTCTTGATAAGCAAGGGGGTGAAAGATTATCAGGGGTGGGTGGAAATGTGGAGTAATCAGTTCAGCCATGAACATATTGAATGGTGGAGCAGGCTCGAGGGGCCTACTCCTGCTCCTAATTCATATGTTTGTGTGTTCACTGTTCATTTTCAGCGAACAAACTAATCAGGTCCTTAAACATTCCACAGATGCTGCCAGACCTGCTGAGTATTTCCAGCATTTCTTGTTTTTATATACCTTAAACACGTGGCGTAGGTAACTCAGAGAAAGACACCAGCACAGACTGGATGGACCAGGTGGCCTGATCTGTGCTATAAAATTCTATGAATGCAGTATTCCCTTTATTCATTCTATACAAACTTTACCCTGTCATTTCGAGTCACTGTACCCTGCCTTTAAACCACTCACCATTCCCTCTCCTGTGCAGTCTGAGGGTAGACTTTAATGTATTTTCATAAAATGACAATGAGACTTTTCATCACAGAAATACATTACATCCCAGGCCCCAAACAACAGCAGCTCACTACAGCCCACCAACACCAGCATCACAACCAATTCAAAACACTTGCAATTGGAATTTTAAACTAACGAAACCACCTAAAATAATCCGGAAATTGAAAACAGCTACAATCGCTTAGGAAGTTAAGGTATAGTTCGTGAAATGTCACAAGTGGAAAATGATCCATTTGTGAATTGGACTTCATTCATTCTATTTTTTTTTTTGTCTGACACCAGCCTACCCATGAATTACTTTCCCACTTCTTTAAAATAATGAAAATGTCAGGGACAGGAGCTCTTGCCAGCTGACAATCAGCCTGTGTTGGTTACCTGTACACCTTTCCACTGATCATTGCAGGGGAAGCAGACAGGCTCCTGGACTTGGCTCTCCCTCTGAGCTGGGATTCCCCGGAGAATTCCTCACCACAGCAGCAGTAACAGCCCAACTCTTGCTCCGTGTCCAGGGGCTCTGGGCCGAGAGAGGTTTCCTGGGTACAATCCATCATCGCCGCGTCAGGGATTCATGTGGAAAAAGTCAACGACAAAACTGCCTGTTCAGGAGAAAGACAGAGGAGGGGGGAAAATATTTCAAAACATGAAATATAAAAACAAAGTTCAATCACCCAATCTAAAGTTCTATTTAAAATAACTTTGATTGGTATTGCTGGATACATTCGGTGACCAATAGAAATCAGGAAACTCCAAGTTGTTACTTACTGAAACTTACACGGTTACAATGTATCTATTTCATTGGAACCCGGGCCCGGGCGCTCACTCCAGCGATAACGCCAGATCAACGCCGGATCAGCACCGACTCGCCAAAACCCGGAAACTCCCTTAAAGCTGCGCCGTTTATTCCGGGCCAGGGCATCTGCTCGTTACACCGGCAACGGAGGGCTGCCGTGCCGTTAGGCCGGTCTCAACAATGAGGAGCATCTGCCCACAGGCTCCGTCCGCACCGCCTTCCCCACATGCGCACTGCTGCTCTACCGTATTACCTCCAATACTCCCGGAGCTCATTTCTTTCATCTTCCTTCCTCCCAAAAACAATGTTTTTTTTCTCCCTCTCCCCACCCCATTACTGTTTTTCTAATGCAGCATTACAATCGAGTAACAAAGGCTCTGCTACCCCTATCCTAACCTCTACTTAGTCCTATTTATTCATCACCCCCCACCTTTCATTGACTTCCTGTCTACCAACTCCTCAGTTTAAATTCTTATCATCCTGTTTAGATCCCTCCATAGTCCCCCAGCCCTGTCTCTGCAACCTCCCCCAGCCCTACAACCCTCTGCGATCTCTGGTATATCCTCCACTTCTTGCGCCCGGCCGTGCCTTCAGCTGTCTAGGTTCAAAGCTCTGGAATTCTCATCCCAAACCTATCCAGCCTCCCCTCCTTCTAGATGCCGCTTAAAAGAAGTATCTCTTTGACCAAGCTTTGGGTCACCTGTCCTTTTGTCTCCCTCTTTGGCTCGGTGTCAGTTTTCGGCTGACTCTTGTGAAGCACCTTGAGATGTCTCGTTAAGGGTGTGATGTAAGTGCAAGTTGCATGACTGACTGAGCTGCTGATATTGGTGATGTGAGCCAGGAGATTTCTGATCAAAAAGATTAACCTAATTTTTTCCCGGTTAGAGTTCTGCGTTGATTCAGTCTTTTCTCACCACATGTTGACTGGTCTTTTGTGTATTTCCAATATTTCTGTTTTTGTTTCAGAATCCACCGAGGCTGTTGTTGAAATAGAGACAAGGCAGCATACTTGCAGCTGAAGGCACAGGGCACTACCTCACAAAGCTGTTTCACACTCTGCTTCCACAGGCAAAGCAACACCAATAGCAAACATTGAATTTGCTGCAACCTTGTGCCATAGTAAAGTAACATATACAGTGGACAACAATATGATGGTGCAGAAATTCCAGAACATTATGGTGTGAGTGCCTAATATACAAGTAACTATGGTGTGCCCCAATTTCCTGGGACTTTTGCACCAATCCACCATTACCTCTCCCAAAAACAGTTGGAAGATAAATAAAAATGGAAAATGCTGGAAATAGTCAGCAGTTCAGGCAGCATCTGAGGATTAGATTAGATTAGAGATACAGCACTGAAACAGGCCCTTCGGCCCACCGAGTCTGTGCCGAACATCAACCACCCATTTATACTAATCCTACACTAATCCCATATTCCTACCAAACATCCCCACCTGTTCCTATATTTCCCTACCACCTACCTATACTAGTGACAATTTATAATGGCCAATTTACCTATCAACCTGCAAGTCTTTTGGCTTGTGGGAGGAAACCGGAGCACCCGGAGAAAACCCACGCAGACACAGGGAGAACTTGCAAACTCCACACAGGCAGTACCTGGAATCGAACCCGGGTCCCTGGAGCTGTGAGGCTGCGGTGCTAACCACTGCGCCACTGTGCCACCCTAGGAGAGAGAAGCAGAGTTAACATTTCAGATCTGCGACCTTTCCAGCATTTTCTGTTTTTATTTCAGATTTCCAGCATCCGCAGTATTTTGCTCTTATTACAGAAGATAATTATAATAGCTCCCTCACTACATCGAAATGAATGGCAAGTGTGAATTTGCTGCATTTAAGCCGTTCTGCATATTGCTGCCACTTGTGCTGGAGAACTGGCAGCAGCTTGGGTTAGGATTGTGCTTGTTAAATTTCTCAGGGATTGGAAATCTTTGCACAGCTCAGCAAAGGACACACACCAACTCTTCCTTATTGATCCAGAGTAGCATGCAATAAACATTAATGAGACACAATCTAAGCCATCCTGATCTCTCCCATAATCAATACAAAGCTTTGGAATTATCCTGATCTTCTGGAACCTCATGCAAAAGTGAATTCCTATGAATAAAATATGGTGGTGAATCAGCCAATAATGAGAGCAATGAACTTCTATCAATGAGACCAAGGCAAAAAATCATGAGAATAGTAGCACATTGAATAAGTGAGTTCCTGTGAGAAATCAGGGAATTGTTACAAAACTAGTATAAAAAAAGCATTGCAGCAAATCTCTGAGAAGTAAATGCTGCAGTGAATCGCTCCTCAGTAAGAAATGGAACACAATCACATGCCATATTTATTTATAATAAAGGCCGGTTCGGGTCTGCAAATGAAACCCGACCAGAGCCCAACAGAACCACATCTGACCCAAGCCCGACCCGGCCTGAGTCCTTTCATTTTTTTTCCCGCGCCTGACCCGACCCAACCACAGGAATGTTCAGTTCACCTTGCTTCTGTTTTTCACTTTTTAAGCTTGTGCAGATAAGCAACAAAAACTGTAACTGGACTTGAAAGATTGTTTAAAAAATACATTAAGATAGGAGCCCACATACCGGAGGTGGTGATAGAGTGTGTCTGACCTGGCCCGACCCGAACCCGACACACGTCGGGTCCCGTCGGGTTCTGGTCTGGTAGCCACGCTCTATTTCTTACGTTCTTATATCCTCTTCCCCTTTCATTTTCTCAGATGCTCCTTAAAATCTATCTTTTGAACCAAGCTTTTGGTCACCTGTCCTAATATCTTTCTTTGGCTTGCTGTCAATTTTTGTCTGAATACTCTGCTGTGTAACATCTTGCGATGTTTTACTATGTTAAATGTACTAGATAAATGCAAATTGTTCTTTATATCTGGTTTATTATTTATTTATTATTTTACTGTGATGTAGGTTTTAATTTTTTTTTCCTTCATCTATTGTCAGAGTCATGTTTTAAACTGTTAGAAGAATGAATTGACTGATGAACAGACCAGATATTTTGAGAATTTAACCAATCTTTAAACACATATTACCACCCTCTAGAAAATTCACCTATCTTTAAAGGGACCCTGAAACTGAAGCAGACTCATGCAGAGTACAAAATTACTCTTAAAACCTTGAAAGTTTGGCATTGGTGAAGGCCACTGACTCAGAATTAGAATCAAAATTGAAGGACTGATACCTATCGTTGGAGGACTTTATTCCTAATTCTGGTTGCATTGATTCCTTTGGAATAGTTATTTTAGAAGTAAGTCTTTTGGATGAATTTGGGTGGGGCCCTACTTCTGGTGGACAGGTCTGAACCGAACAAGTGCAACTCGTCTTGTAGTTTCAAGGCCAAGATTGAGTCATCTAGTCAACATCGCTGGCAGCATAATCAGTGGAAATGAGCTGGAAACATTCCAAGGACAGGGTTGGAGAGGCAGCACAGGGTTGGAGAGGCAGCACAGGGTTGGAGAGGCAGCACAGGGTTGGACAGGCAGCACAGGGTTGGAGAGGCAGCACAGGGTTGGAGAGGCAGCACAGGGTTGGAGAGGCAGCACAGGCTCAGGTTTGTTGGGGGTGGGTGGGGGGGAAGAAGCCTGTTTGCAAGGACAGGTAATGACTAGGGCCCTGGATGAAGCTTCCCAGTGTTTCAGAAGACTAGAATGAGCTAGGAACCAGTTTGATGACAGTTTTATACCTTGCATGTGTCATAGGAGAGGTGAATTCCTTGATATTTGGTGGATTGCAAACTTTGTGAGAAAGAAATATTGTTAATCTCTGTTTCTAAAATTGCCATCATTTGATAAAGTTCTGCTTCTCAGGCTTTAATAGAAGATCAAGCATGTGGAACTATTGGCAATTTGACTAACTGGATTGGCAATAAAAGTAAATGGTGGTGATAAATGAGCAGTAGCATTTGCTGTTTATACAATGCAAAAATGATATGGAAAAGGGTACTTCAAGTACAATATTAGTACATTAGCTGACAGTAGTAATGTATGTGTGAAGTGAGCATTGCAGGAGAATTCTATGCAATTGAATGGAATGTGGACAGTTCAGTTGTGCAGGGTCTATTGGAAGGATGAGCTCAGTTGGCCAAATAATCTTTGTGAATCCATGCCATCTTTGTTTTTTCTAACAGGCTTGTCTGGTCATCATTTGACATGGACATACCTGTCCTTGGCTTACTTTGTAATCCATGCTTCCAATTGCAAATTTAACAAGATAGATTACTTCACAGATCCCTGAACAGAGTGAAATCAGATTTCTACTTCAAGAAAGCCCATGGGATTCAAGGGAATGTGGCAGGTTGGATCCAAAATCGACTCAGTGAAAGGAAACAAAGTGTAATAGTCGACGGATGTTTTTGCGAATGGAAAGCAGTTTCCAGTGGTGTTCCACAGGGCTCAGTGTTGGGTCCCTTGCTGTTTGTGGTATATATTAATGATTTGGATTTAAATGTGAGAGGCATGATTGGAAAATTTGCTAATGACACAAAAATTGGCCGTGTAGTTGATAGTGAAGAGGATAGCTGTAGATTCCAGATGAGTGGGCGAAAAAGTGGCAAATGGAATTCAATCCACAGAAGTTTGAGGTAATGCAGTTGGGGAGGGGAAATAAAGCGAGGGAATACACAATAAACGGGAGGATATTGAGAGGAGTAGAAGAAGTGAGAGACCTTGGAGTGGATGTCCACAGGTCCCTGAAGGTGGCAGGACAGGTAGATAGAGTGGTGAAGAAGGCATATGGAATGCTTTCCTTTATTGGCCGAGGTATAGAATACAAAAGCAGGGATGCAATGCTGGAACTGTATAAAATGCTGGTTAGGCCACAGTTGGAGTATTGTGTACACTTCTAGTCACCACATTACAGGAAGGACATAATTGCTCTGGAGAGAGTACAGAGGAGATTTACAAGAATGTTGCCAGGGCTTGAAAGTTGCAGCTACGAGGCAAGACTGAATAGGCTAGGATTGTTTCCCTTAGAACAGAGGAGTCTGAGGGGTGACTTCATTGAGGTGTACAAAATTATGAGGAGCCTAGATTGAGTAGACAGGAAGGACCCGTTTCCCCTAGTGGAGAGGTCAATTACCAGGGGGCACAGATTTAAGGTGATTGGTACAAAGAACAACAAAGAACAATACAGCACAGGAACAGGCCATTCGGCCCTCCAAGCCTGCGCCGATCTTGATGCCTGTCTAAACTAAAACCTTCTGCACTTCCGGGAGCCGTATCCCTCTATTCCCATCCTATTCATGTATTTGTCAAGATGCCTCTTAAACGTCGCTATCGTACCTGCTTCCACCACCTCCCCCGGCAACAAGTTCCAGGCACTCACCACCCTCTGTGTAAAGAACTTGCCTCGCACATCCCGTCTAAACTTTGCCCCTCTCACCTTAAACCTATGTCCCCTAGTAACTGACTCTTCCACCCTGGGAAAAAGCTTCTGACTATCCACTCTGTCCATGCCGCTCATAACTTTGTAAACCTCTATCATGTCGCCCCTCCACCTCCGTCGTTCCAGTGAAAACAATCCGAGTTTATCCAACCTCTCCTCATAGCTAATGCCCTCCAGACCAGGCACCATCCTGGTAAACCTCTTCTGTACCCTCTCCAAAGCCTCCACGACCTTCTGGTAGTGTGGCGACCAGAATTGCACGCAATATTTTAAGTGTGGCCTAACTAAAGTTCTGTACAGCTGCAGCATGACTTGTCAATTTTTATACTCCATGCCCCGACCGATGAAGTCAAGCATGCCGTATGCCTTCTTGATTACCTTATCCACCTGCGTTGCCACTTTCAGTGACCTGTGGACCTGTACGCCCAGATCTCTCTGCCTGTCAATGCTCCTAAGGGTTCTGCCATTTACTGTATACCTCCCACCTGCATTAGACCTTCCAAAATGCATTACCTCACATTTGTCCGGATTAAACTCCATCTGCCATTTCTCCGCCCAAGTCTCCAACCGATCTATGTCCTGCTGTATCCTCTGACAATCCTCATCACTATCCGCAACTCCACCAACCTTTATGTCGTCCGCAAACTTACTAATCAGACCAGCTACATTTTCCTCCAAATCATTTATATATACTACAAAGAGCAAAGGTCCCAGCACTGATCCCTGCGGAACACCACTAGTCACATCCCTCCATTCAGAAAAACACCCTCCACTGCTCCCCTCTGTCTATGACTGAGCCGGTTCTGTATCCATCTTGCCAGCTCACCTCTGATCCCGTGTGACTTCACCTTTTGTACCAGTCTGCCATGAGGGACCTTGTCAAAGGCTTTACTGAAGTCCATATAGATAACATCCACTGCCCTTCCTTCATCAATCATCTTTGTCACTTCCTCAAAAAACTCAATCAAATTAGTGAGACACGATCTCCCCTTCACAAAACCATGCTGTCTCTCGCTCATAAGTTAGTTTGTTTCCAAATGGGAGTAAATCCTGTCCCGAAGAATCCTCTCTAATAATTTCCCTACCACTGACGTCAGGCTCACGGGCCTATAATTTCCTGGATTATCCTTGCTACCCTTCTTAAACAAAGGAACAACATTGGCTATTCTCCAGTCCTCTGGGACCTCACCTGTAGCCAATGAGGATGCAAAGATTTCTGTCAAGGCCCCAGCAATTTCTTCCCTTGCCTCCCTTAGTATTCTGGGGTAGATCCCATCAGGCCCTGGGACTTATCTACCTTAATGCTTTGCAAGACACCCAACACCTCCTCCTTTTTGATAATGAGATGACTGAGACTATCTACACTCCCTTCCCTATGCTCATCATCCACCAAGTCCTTCTCCTTGGTGAATATTGATGCAAAGTACTCATTTAGTATCTCGCCCATTTCCTCTGGCTCCACACATAGATTCCCTTCTCTGTTCATGAGATGGCCAACCCTTTCCCTAGTTACCCTCTTGCTCTTTATATATGTATAAAAAGCCTTGGGATTATCCTTAATCCTGTTTGCCAATGACTTTTCATGACCCCTTTTAGCCTTCCTGACTCCTTGCTTAAGTTCCTTTCTACTGTCTTTATATTCCTCAAGGGATTCGTCTGTTCGTAGCCTTCCAGCCCTTATGAATGCTTCCTTTTTCCTTAGAAGGATTAGAGGGGACATGAGGAAAACCTTTATCACCCAGAGGGTTGGTGGGTGTCTGGAATTCACTGCCCAGATTGGTGGTGGAGGCAGAAACCCTCAATTCTTTTAAAAGGTACCTGGACATGCACCTGAAGTGCTGTAACCGGCAAGGCTACGGACCAGGTGCTGTAAGGTGGGGTTAGATTGGGTGACTAGTTTTTTCGGCCGGTGCAGACACGATGGGCTGAATGGCCTCCTTCTGTGCTGTAATTTTCCTGTGGTTCTACGGTTCTATTTTTGCTGAAAAGGTTTGTGTCTAGTCTCACTTGTAAATATTGGCGATTTGGGCGGGAAAGTGGAGTTGAATCCCAAGATCAGCCAAAGTCATATTGAATGGTGAAGCAGGCTCGATGGGCCATATGGTCTACTCCTGCTCCTATTTCTTGTGTGCTTTTGTTCACTGCAGAAGACAGTATATGATGGTTGAGGTACTATGTTACAGCATGCAGCAACATCTTGAGGAGCAGAGAGGAGGGGAGGGATAAAGATACTCAAGAAAAGAACTTTGCTGGATGACACCCTGTCAGTCTGAAGTTGCTTGATCTTTGAAATGAGGATGACCTTGATAATCCCAACACTTGAACAATGCAATGTTTGTTAATCTATTACTGTTACTGTAATTTTGATATTCTGTTCATTAACTGTCATTATATGAAGAGATCTGAATGAGAGTTTTTAAAATCTGGGGAATTTCAATTCTCATGATTAGTTTAGGCATGTTGTAGAGTAGCCTCATTATGATCTTTAATTAATTGAATTTTCTATGCACCTGGGTCTCTCCGTTGGGAGAAGGATTTCATTGTTGCAACATTAACTGACCTCCCTTAAAGATGAGTTATGTTATTGTTAACAATATGGCAGGAGACTTTTAAAGGGAGTTACATATTTTTCTACATGATTTGTTGGGGCATTAATATCCATGGAACAAAACTTTGCAATGTAATATTAAATTGAAATTGTATTCAGGGGAGCTGAACTGACTGGAGGTAATCAAGAAAGAGGACCTCTGCAAACGGACACTTCCACTTGTCATGGTTCTCAACTGTATGGATCGGCTAAAGTCGTGGTTCTCAAACTCCTTTTACTCCCATTACTTTCCAAAACCCCCCCCCCCCAAGGGTCTCTATGGATCCCCAGGGGTCCGCAGACCCCAGTTTGAGAAATACTGAGCTAAAGTAACTGCAAACTCACAGTAAACCAAGCTCTGAAAGTATCTCAATATCTCAATGCCCATCGCCCATCACACAGAAAGCATTCATTGCATTAAATTCTGGACAGAGATTCTCAAAGGTAGAGTGGTCTCATGCACATTAATGAGTAATACTCAATGAATCAGGAAGCTTTGTTAATATAACATTCACCTTTGGTTGTAGTAATTTGACAGGACTACCTTTTGAGACAGGGTCAGTTCTGGCCAAATTAAAGAAAATGTGAATTGTATTAATGTGTTTAAAGGGAGTTGATTCCATTTCAGACGATCTCACAGTCACAGGTGATAATTCTCACAATCCTAATCCCACTCTAAAAGTTTTGGAAATTCTGGAATTGAACAAAAGGGACTTAAGTATGTATTGATGAAACCACTGGTAAAATATTTGCATTTATCACAGATAAAGAACACCTACACTCATCCCATTTGACCATGACCTGGGAATAAGGCACCAGTCAACCAGGTGGGGTTCCGAAGAAGGGTCACTGACCCGAAACGTTAACTCTGCTTCTCTTTCCACAGATGCTGCCAGACCTGCTGAGTGAATCCAGCATTTCTTGTTTTTGTTTCAGATTTCCAGCATCCGCAGTATTTTGCTTTTATTATAACCAGGTGTGGTGTTTGGTAAAGAGAGCAGCAGAGGAATCTGCAGGTAGGAATGAATCAACTTTAATAAGAAATGCACTTAGAACTCTTGATGATGGATTTTTAAGAGTAGATTTGACGATGACACATGCCCTTCGGTAATTTATTTTTAATGTTCTCCCTATTGTCTACCTGTGCCATACCTCTGAGAGGACAGGTCCCTGCCATTGCTTTTCTATTGTGGTTGTTAACTGGGTCTCTTAAGCTGACTGGGTTCTCTGACTTCCCCTCCCTCACTGATCCCCACTTGATGCCTCTTCACAGAATCACATTTGAGACTGAGAGTCACTGCATACATAACTTTGTTTAATATCCAACATCCCACCAGTCCATGGCACATAACATGAGATTCTTTCCCATGCATCTTTAAACAAGATGGTATATTACAGTGCAGGGACAAGACAGCTTCATTTGTAATATGGTGCCAAGTAACTGAAATGAACAGAATGATATTGAGTATTAAAGGGACTCCACATAATTAGAATAATTTGTAATAAGCGACATTCAATTTATCTTTACACTCATGGTGGAAACAGAATGTTCAGGGCGTGTCCTTCATAAGAAAAAACCTCACAACCCATTTACACTTTTGATCTTTGTGATCTAATTGATCTTCATTCATGAAATAAGATGCTATTTCATTGTTACTGGTTAAATGCCAGTCAATAGTGATATTATATTCTGCTGTGAACATATGGAACAAAAAGAACATAAGAAATAGGAGCAGGGGACCATTCAGCCCTTCGAGTCTGCTCCACCAGTCAATACATGGCTGATCTTCTACCTCAGTTACACCTTCCAGCACTTTCCCCTTGGCTTTTGATTCCCTTAGTGTCCAAAAAGCTATTAATCTCAGCCTTAAATATACTCAGTGACTGAGCATCCACAACCCTCTGCAGTAGAGATTTCCAAAGCTTGACAATCCTCTGCCTGAAGAAAATTCTCTTCATCAAAAGTACAGGAAAATAATCACAATTTCTACAAAGCTATATTTGTTTTTGTTATAATAGTTTTGAAATCATATGTTCCTTGACAGCCGGTGATGATTTAGGACAGTGGCAGCTGTAACCTTCGCTAGTTCAGGGAAGGGGTTGCAAAACATGTAAAGCACTCGGAGCTTGGTCCTCTGCAATGATAACTGCTCTATAATCCAGCCATGCCTCTCACGACTCTTCCACTGTTACTAAATTATCAGATTGCTTATTCCACATCCAGTACCTGATGAGCAGAAATTTCCTCCAATTAAATATCGGGAAGATTGAAGCCATTGTTTTTGCTCCCCACTCCAAACTCCGTTCCATAACTACCGACATCACCCCTCTCCCTGGCAACATTCGAAGATTAAACCAGTCTGTTTGCAGCCTTGGCATCACATTTGACCCCAAGATGAACTTCCAACCTCATATTTGTGTCATCACTAAGACTGCCTAATTTCACCTCCATAACATCGCCCAACTTCTCCCCTGTCTCAACTCATCTGCTGCTGAAATCCTCATTCATGCCTTTGTTATCTCTAAACTTGATTATTCCAATGCACTCCTGGCTGATCTCCCACATACTAACCTCTGTAAACTTGAGATCATCCAAAACTCTGCTGCCCGTGTCTTAAATCGCACCAAGTCCCGTTCCCCTATCACCCCTGTGCTCACTGACCTACACTGTCAAGCAACATCTTGATTTTAAAATTCTCATCCTTGTTTTCAAATCCCTCCAGGGCCTCACCCCTCCCTATCTCTGTAATCTCCTCCAGTCCCACAATCATCCAAGATATCTGCACTCCTCTAATTCTGGCCTCTTGTGCATCCCCAATTTTAATCACTCCACTACTGGTGGCCGTGCCATCAGCTGCCTGGGCCCCAAGCTCTGAAATACCCTCCCTACACCTCTCTGCCTCTCCACCTCACTTTCCTCCTTTAAGACACTCCTTAAAACCTACCTCTTTGACCAAGCTTTTGGCCATCTGACCTAATATCTCCTTATGTGTCTTAGCGTCATATTTTGTTTTATAATGCTCCTTTAAAGCGCCCAGGGATGTTTTATTTTGTTAAAGGTGCTATATAAGTTGTTGTGATTGTCTCATTATCCTTTTCTTCTGATTTATGGTCCAGACCGATTTTATCTGTAACATCCAAATGATATGACCAAGAAATACCCTTCTTGTATCCTGCTGCCTCTTTGTTCAATTGATTTCCTGCAATGAAATATGGCCACTTTCCTATACATTCATTTCTGCCCCCAAACACTATCTATCTGCCTCTGCTTCCATCAGAATGAATAATAATTTGGGATAAAGCAGATTCCCTTCTTGGGATTTTGTCTTCTCAGGTTTGCAAATGTTTTCTTGCTTTATTAATTAAAAGTTGTAAGCTCAATGTGCTCTTAATCTGTTTTATGATGGAGAATTTGTTTAAATATATTATTATTGATTAAGGAGATACAGAAAGGTTAGGGTAAATTGATATTCTTGTCCTTTGGTAACAGATATCACCTTTTTCACAGAATCTTTAGCTCTTTGACCATCTCTAAACATAAACAAACATAAACATAAAGACTACATTTGGAAATTGTTGGCTTCTTTAATGTCATTGTTGAATCAACCACCTGAGGGAGCAGTAGAGCAACATGGGTTGACTCAACCTTGGATTTTTTAAATCAGTTCTCCTCAGCTTGGTATTTTCCACAGGCATCCCAACTCACATAACCTTGTGAAGTTACTATGTGAGGAAATCATGGACATGCCTCACAATTCTCTTGCTAAATCCAGGAAGTTCCTGGATCACACATGCCAGCTCCTAATAACCCACTGCAACGTCAGAATCCAGGAATCAGCACACATCACCCAGAGTCCTCATGTCTATATCAGGAGTGCTGTAAAGTGTACATAGGTACATACACAAGCCCTACTCCAGGATGTGAGTACCTAAAGTTAGGTTGATACTTCAGTGCAGTACTGTAGGAGTGCTGCACTGTCGGAGGTGTCATATGCCAGTTGAAATATTAAGCTGAGGTTCAGTCTCCCTGTTCAAGCTGATATAAAAGATCCCACAGTGTTAGTCAAAGGGCAGGGAATTCTTCCAGGGTCCTGACAAGCAGCCAAAAGAGATTAACTGTGCATTAATTTTGTTACTCAGACCTTGCTGTGAGCAAGCCTTTTGAGCTACTTTTGTCTATAAAACATGAGTGATTACATTTGAAAAATAATTCAGTTGCTGTGAGTTGCTCATGATAATGTGAAAGGCACTTTATAAACAGAAGTTCTCTCTACTATTCTGTAGAGGTCACTTAAGGGAAAGTTTGCTGCAAACCCATTTCCTTTAATGAATCCTTATGGATTGACAGGTTGGTTCGGTGGGACAACTGCTGTTGGAGCTTCCTAAATTGCAGTAGGAGGAAGGAGTTGGGCTAGTGTTCCTTGTAGCATTACAGTCTATAGTGCTCAGCAAATATAGGATTTCTATAAATTAAGGGCTTGAAAGGAAATCTTCTTGTGAAGTCAGAGGCCATGGTTGATATACTAAATGTGTACTTTGCACCTGTCTTTAATCAAGAAGATTCTGCCGGTGTCACAATAAAGCAACTCCATAACATCATTAGCAGCATCCCCAACACCGAACACCTATTCCTGCTGGGGGACTTTAATGCCAGGGTTGGGGCCGACCATGACTCATGGCCCTCCTGCCTTGGGCGCTACGGCGTTGGAAGGATGAATGAGAACGGGCAGAGACTGCTTGAGTTGTGTACCTATCATAACCTCTGCATCACCAACTCGTTCTTTCACACTAAACCCTGTCACCAGGTTTCATGGAGGCACCCAAGATCACGTCGTTGGCACCAGCTAGACCTCATTGTCACAAGGCGAGCCGCCTTAAACAGTGTTCAAATCACACGCAGCTTCCACAGTGCGGACTGCGACACCGACCACTCCCTGGTGTGCAGCAAGGTTAGACTCAGAACAAAGAAGTTGCATCATTCCAAGCAGAAGGGCCACCCACGCATCAACACGAACAGAATTTCTCACCCACAGCTGTTACAAAAATTTCTAAATTCACTTGTAACAGCCCTTCAAAACACTCCCACAGGGGATGCTGAGACCAAGTGGGCCCACATCAGAGACGCCATCTATGAGTCAGCTTTGACCACCTACGGCAAAAGTGCGAAGAGAAATGCAGACTGGTTTCAATCTCATAATGAAGAGCTGGAACCTGTCATAGCCGCTAAGCGCATTGCACTTTTGAACTACAAGAAAGCCCCCAGCGATTTAACATCCGCAGCACTTAAAGCAGCCAGAAGTACTGCACAAAGAACAGCTAGGCGTTGCGCAAACGACTACTGGCAACACCTATGCAGTCATATTCAGCTGGCCTCAGACACCGGAAACATCAGAGGAATGTATGATGGCATGAAGAGAGCTCTTGGGCCAACCATCAAGAAGATCACCCCCCTCAAATCTAAATCGGGGGACATAATCACTGACCAACGCAAACAGATGGACCGCTGGGTTGAGCACTACCTAGAACTGTACTCCAGGGAGAATGCTGTCACTGAGACTGCCCTCAATGCAGCCCAGCCTCTACCAGTCATGGATGAGCTGGACATACAGCCAACCAAATCGGAACTCAGTGATGCCATTGATTCCCTAGCCAGCGGAAAAGCCCCTGGGAAGGACAGCATTACCCCTGAAATAATCAAGAGTGCCAAGCCTGCTATACTCTCAGCACTACATGAACTGCTATGCCTGTGCTGGGACGAGGGAGCAGTACCCCAGGACATGCGCGATGCCAACATCATCACCCTCTATAAAAACAAAGGTGACCGCGGTGACTGCAACAACTACCGTGGAATCTCCCTGCTCAGCATAGTGGGGAAAGTCTTTGCTCGAGTCGCTCTGAACAGGCTCCAGAAGCTGGCCGAGCGCGTCTACCCTGAGGCACAGTGTGGCTTTCGTGCAGAGAGATCGACTATTGACATGCTGTTCTCCCTTCGTCAGATACAGGAGAAATGCCGTGAACAACAGATGCCCCTCTACATTGCTTTCATTGATCTCACCAAAGCCTTTGACCTCGTCAGCAGACGTGGTCTCTTCAGACTACTAGAAAAGATCGGATGTCCACCAAAGCTACTAAGTATCATCACCTCATTCCATGACAATATGAAAGGCACAATTCAACATGGTGGCTCCTCATCAGAGCCCTTCCCTATCCTGAGTGGTGTGAAACAGGGCTGTGTTCTCGCACCCACACTTTTTGGGATTTTCTTCTCCCTGCTGCTTTCACATGCGTTCAAATCCTCTGAAGAAGGAATTTTCCTCCACACAAGATCAGGGGGCAGGTTGTTCAACCTTGCCCGTCTAAGAGCGAAGTCCAAAGTACGGAAAGTCCTCATCAGAGAACTCCTCTTTGCTGACGATGCTGCTTTAACATCTCACACTGAAGAATGCCTGCAGAGTCTCATCGACAGGTTTGCGTCTGCCTGCAATGAATTTGGCCTAACCATCAGCCTCAAGAAAACGAACATCATGGGGCAGGATGTCAGAAATGCTCCATCCATCAATATTGGCGACCACGCTCTGGAAGTGGTTCAAGAGTTCACCTACCTAGGCTCAACTATCACCAGTAACCTGTCTCTAGATGCAGAAATCAACAAGCGCATGGGCAAGGCTTCCACTGCTATGTTCAGACTGGCCAAGAGAGTGTGGGAAAATGGCGCACTGACACGGAACACAAAAGTCCGAGTGTATCAGGCCTGTGTCCTCAGCACCTTGCTCTACGGCAGCGAGGCCTGGACAACGTATGCCAGCCAAGAGCGACGTCTCAATTCATTCCATCTTCGCTGCCTTCGGAGAATACTTGGCATCAGGTGGCAGGACTATATCTCCAACACAGAAGTCCTTGAAGCGGCCAACATCCCCAGCTTATACACACTACTGAGTCAGCGGCGCTTGAGATGGCTTGGCCATGTGAGCCGCATGGAAGATGGCAGGATCCCCAAAGACACATTGTACAGCGAGCTCGCCACTGGTATCAGACCCACTGGCCGTCCATGTCTCCGTTATAAAGACGTCTGCAAACGCGACATGAAATCGTGTGACATTGATCACAAGTCGTGGGAGTCAGTTGCCAGCATTCGCCAGAGCTGGCGGGCAGCCATAAAGACAGGGCTAAATTGTGGCGAGTCGAAGAGACTTAGTAGTTGGCAGGAAAAAAGACAGAGGCGCAAGGGGAGAGCCAACTGTGCAACAGCCCCAACAAACAAATTTCTCTGCAGCACCTGTGGAAGAGCCTGTTACTCCAGAATTGGCCTTTATAGCCACTCCAGGCGCTGCTTCACAAACCACTGACCACCTCCAGGCGCGTATCCATTGTCTCTCGAGATAAGGAGGCCCAAAAGAAAAGTAGAGAAATCAGATAGGGTAAACATAGTTAAAGAGGAGATACTAAAAAGATTGGTAGTGCTCAAAGTAGAAAAGTCTCCTGATCCAGATGGGATGCATCCCAGGGAAGTAAGGGTTGAAATAGCTGAGGCTTTGGCCACAATCTTTCTATCTTCCTTCGATATGGGAGCAGTGACAGAGAACTGGACGATTGCAAATGTTACAACTATGTTTGAAAAGGGGGAGAGGGATAAACCCAGCAAATACAGGACAGTCAGCCTGACATCGCTGGTGGGGAAACTTCTAGAGACAAGAATCTGGGACAAAATTGTCACTTGGAAGAACAAGAGTTAATAAATGACAGCAAGCACATATTTGTTAAAGGCAAATCGTGTCTGACTAACTTGATTGAGATATTCAATGAAATAATGGAGAGGGTTGATGAAGGTAGTGCAGTTTATGTTGTGTATATGGACTTTCAAAAGGCACTTGATAAGGTACTACATAATAGACTTGTTAGTAAAACTGAAGGTCATGGAACAGTGGCAGCGTGGATATGAAATTGGCTGCGTCTAAGGAAGCAGAGAGTAATGGTGAGCAGGGGTTGATATTAGGACCACTGCTCTTTTTCAATGATATTAATGACCTGGACTTGGGTGTGTAGGGCATAATTTGCAGATGACAAAAGCTTGGAAATGTAATAAACAGTGAGGAGGATAGTAGCAGACTGGTAACATGCACAGACAGGTTAATTTGGCCAAGCAGTTGAAATCTAATGTAGAAATTTAGGGTAGTAAGGGGTGGAGTGGAACCTATTAGGGACCAAGAGGTAATATATGCTTAGAGGCACAGGGCAAGGCTACTATACTTAATGAGTGCTTTGTATCAGTTTTCGCAAAGGCAGTCGAATCTGACAAAATATCAGTAGAAGTGGAGAGAGTAGAGGCAATGGACAGGATAAAAATTGAGAAGGGGAGATACTAAAAAGGCTGGCTATGCTTAGGGTAGATAAGTCACCTGGTCCAGATGGCTTGCACCCCAGGTTGCTAAAGGAAGTGGGGATGGAGATAACGGAAAGACTTGCCATAATCTTCCAGTCTTCCCTGAACTTGTAAAAGGCAGATTGTGCTTGACTAATCTAATTGGTTTTTTGATGAAATAACAGAAAAGGTTGATAAAGGGAATGTGGTGGATGTTGTTTATGTGGATTTTAAGAAAGTATTTGATAAAGTACCACATAAAAGGCTGGTTAACAAAATTGAGGCTCATGGAATAAGAGGGTCAGTGTCCAATTGGATAAAAAAAATTGGCTTAAGGACAGAAAACAGCGACTTATAGTAAATGCTTGTTTTTCAGACTGGAGAATGGTAGACAGTGGTGTTTTCCAAAGGTCAGTGCTGGGACCACATATAGCTTTTTTTTGCTATATGTAAATGACTTGGATCTTGGAATGCAGAGCAGAATCTCAAAATTTACTGATACCAAACTTGGACTTATGGCAAACAGTGAGGATGTTATGAACCACCTACAACAGGACACAGATAGACTAGCAGAATGGGCGGACAATTGGCAGATGAATTTAATACTGACAAGTGTGAGGTGATGCATTTTGGCAGAAAGAATAGGAAGAGGCAATATATACTTAATGACACGGTTCTAAAGAGTGTGCAGTAACAGAGGGACCTGGGGGTGCATGTACATCAATGGTGGCAGGATAACCTTCTCCGCTGTGAAGAACTTCAACCTGAGAAGGAGAAGGATGGGGAGGCAGCTGAAACCAGCGACCCAGCACCTACCCTGTACCCGGAAACCCCTCCTCCACAGACAGAATCAATGGAGGAGGAGGCAGCAGATGGACAAACAGGTCAGTGGCAAGTGGTCCAGAGGAAAACCACAAAAAAAACCCATCCAAAAGCAGAACAGGCCACCACCCAAACCAGTGGCAAGAGGAGGCTACCTTCTGAAACAGACTGCAACAACTCCTCTTCACTGGATGGGGAAATGCTGGAATGACAGCCCCTTCAAAAGAGGCGGCAGAACTCCAAGGAGAGCTTCCCGGGCACGGCTCCGGGAAGCCGGGAGCAAAGACACGTCTGGCGCACCTCAGCTCCGGGAAGCCGGGAGCAGTGATGTTTTCGAGGAGGAACAGCAGAGGAAAACCCAATCCTTGCTGCCTACAAGACCCCCCCCCCGATGTCACCCCAGCGGAACAAACCCTGCATGAAAAACCAGGAGGGGTTTCTGAGCCCAACTGATGTGAAACTGCATGCTCACACGATGGGTATGCAGGAACATCCCGAAGGACTGGGACTAACAAGGACAAATGGTATGGGAAGCAACAACTAACTTTTAAAAAATGGGTGTAAGGATTGCTTCCATTAATGTGCGGAGCATTAAATCTACTACGCGATGTGTTTCAACCTTGGATTACCTCGCCAAGGTCAAAGCTGACCTACTGTTTCTGCAGGAGTGTGGAATACCACACCTCAGCACCTACAGGCAGTGGTTGCGATGGTGGTCCCACGGGCCATTGATCTGGTCAGGGGGTAATGATTGCCGTTCCTCCGGCCTGGGTATTCTGCTGCGGGGAGGTAACTTCACCATCTCTGAAGTTAAGGAGGTGCTGGGCGGTCGCCTCCTCGTAGCAGACGTAATGTACAACAACGCTCCGCTCCGGTTGATCAACGTGTACGCCCCGGTTCAATGCAACGAACTGCTGACCGTCTTCCAGACGATCCGGCAGTGACGACAGCAAACTGGACGCTACGTCCAGATTCCTAATAGAAACAGTTAAAGATGCCAAACTGCACGACGTCTTCAGCAAACCTGCAGACGGAGCGCAGCGCAGATACACATGGTCAAGATCGGACGGGTCTGCCCGTTCCAGGATTGACTTCCTGTTTGTATCCCGTGCTGTCACGGTCAGATCCACCGACGTCAAGCCGGTGTTCTTCACCGACCACTGCCTCTTACTGGCCGACTGTCACTTACAGGACGACCAGCGGGTTGGAGGGGGACATGAAAGCTCAATGCTACACTGCTGACCCCAGAGAACGTTGAGGAACTCAAAAGGGATTACAAAGGTTGGAGGACTGTGAAACCCCTCTTTGAGTCTCCAGTTCACTGGTGGGAAGCGATCAAGGAGAACATCAAGAGGTTCTTTATCCACAAAGGTGTTCAGAGGGCGAGAGAGAGACAGAGGGAAATGTCCCGACTCCAGAAGAGTATGCAAAATCTGCTCCGGCTGCAGTCGATGGGGGTCGAGGTCAAGGAGGACCTCCAAGAGGGACGTGCTTTCCAAAATGGTGTTTGGGGAGGGAATCTGCAATTGGATCAAACTGCTCTACACAAACATCAGTAGCGCAGTCTCAATCAATGGGTGGGAATCGGAAAGTTTCCCGATCAAATCTGGAGTCAGACAGGGCTGTCCTCTCTCCCCGGTCTTGTTTGTTTGCTGTATTGAACCCTTTGCTGAGTCTATCAGGAGGGATGCGAGCATAAGAGGGGTGACAATCCCAGGCAGCGGAGGCACTCGGGTTAAAACCTCCCTGTACATGGATGACGTCGCCGTCTTCTGCTCGGACCCGCTGTCTGTGCGCAGACTGATGAGCATCTGCGACCAGTTCGAACTGGCCTCGGGAGCCAAAGTTAACTATGGCAAGAGCGAGGCCATGTTCTTTGGGAACTGGGCCGACCGATCCTTTGTCCCCTTCACCGTCAGGTCAGACTACCTGAAGGTGCTGGGGATATGGTTCGGAAGGGCCGGGGCGTGCATCGAAACCTGGGAGGAGCGAGTAGCCAAGGTACAACACAAGCTGAGCATGTGGGGGCAGCGATCTCTCTCCATTGTGGGTAAGAACCTGGTCATCAGGTGTGAGGCGCTCACGTTGTTGCTGTACGTGGCGCAGGTCTGGCCCATACCCCACTCCTGCGCCGTGGCAGTCACCCGAGCCATTTTCCGTTTCATCTGGGGATCTAAAATGGACCGGGTCCGGAGGGACACGATGTTCAAATCTCTGGATAAGGGCGGGAAAAATGTACCCAACGTCGTCCTCATCCTGATGACTACCTTCATGTGCGGCTGCATCAAGCTGTGTGTAGACCCCCAGTACGCAAACTCCAAGTGTCACTATGTGCTGAGGTTCTATCTGTCCCCGGTGTTGCGAAGGACGGGCCTGGTCACATTGCCGCGGAACGCTCCATGCAGTTGGACCGTGCCGTTCCACCTATCCTTCATGGAGCAGTTTCTGCGGGAAAACACCTTTGACCACCGATCCATCAGGCGGTGGTCTGCACGGAATGTCCTCAAGGCCCTACGGGAAGAGGAGACGGGGGATCCTGTCGGATGGTTCCCCGAGCAGACCTCCAAAGTCATTTGGCGGAATGCCTCATCACCAGAACTTTCAAACAAGCACCAAGATGTAGCTTGGCTGGTGGTGAGAAGGGCCCTCCCCGTCAGATCTTTCCTGCACGCCCGAAGTCTCGCCCCCTCCGCAAAATGCCCCCGCGGTGGCTGTGGTGGGGAAGAGACGGTCGCCCACCTCCTTCTGGAATGTGTATTTGCAAAGCAGGTGTGGAAAGAGATGCAGTGGTTTTTGTCGAGGTTCATCCCAAGCAGCTCTGTAACACAGGAGTCTGTGCTCTACGGGCTGTTCCCAGGGACGCACACCGAGACAAACATCAACTGCTGCTGGAGGACTATCAATTCGGTGAAAGACGCCCTTTGTTCTGCCCGAAACTTGCTGGTCTTCCAATGCAAAGAGTTGTCCACGACCGAATGTTGCAGACTGGCACATTCCAAGGTCCAGGACTACGTGCTGAGGGACGCACTAAAGCTTGGGGCAGCCGCAGCAAAGGCTCAATGGGGAAAGACCACTGTGTAAGGTCTCCCCCGCCAAGCTGAACTGAGGGGCTGGATCCATGGGAAACACCTCGAACTGTATCCGGAAAATTTTCATTTGCTGTAAAATGTAAAAATGTATCTGGCATGGCAAATGTGAAATGGAAGGGTTGTGAAGAAACTCATGATTGTACAGAAGGAAACTGATCACCTTTGCACTGTTTGTATTTTTTGACTTGGTGCTGTTTGAAACTGGTAATGTAATTTTTACAGATTTTCATGAATAAAGTATATTTTGGAAAAAAAAATAGTGGCAGGATATATTGAGAGAGTGCTTAGTAAAGCATAGGGGATCTTGGACTTCATAAATAGAGGCATTGAGTACAAAAGCAATGGAGTTATGCTGAACCTTTATAAAGCTCTGATTAGGCTCTAACTAGAGTATTGTGTCCAGTTCTGGTCACCACAGTTTAGGAAGGACGTGAGAGTCCTTGAGAGGGTGCAGAGGAGATTTACCAGAATGGTTCCAGGGATGGGGGATTTTAGCTACAAGGTTAGATTGGCACCAGAGATGAAAGACTTCAGAATGTGGAAAGACTGGAGAAGCTGGATTGTTCTCCTCAGTGAAGGTTAAGGAGAGATTTAGTGGAGATGTTCAAAATTATAAGAGTTTTCATGGAGTAGATCGTGCTAAACTGTTTCCACTGACAGGAAGGTCAGTAACCAGAGGATGGGAGATTTGTTTTAACTCAGCGAATGGTTGTGACCTGGAATACACTGCCTGAAGGGGTGGGGGAAACAGCTTCAATAGCAACTTTCAAAAGGATTTGGATATATACTTGAAAAGGAGAAGCTTACAGGGCTATGGGGAAAGAGCAGGGAAATGGGATTAGTTGAAAATGGGACTAGTTGAAAATGGGACTAGTTGAAAATGGGACTAGTTGAAAATGGGACTAGTTGAAAATGGGACTAGTTGAAAATGGGACTAGTTGAAAATGGGACTAGTTGGGCCAAATGGCCTACTTCCATGCTGTAGGATTCTACAATTTAATTAACTCTGTGTAAAATCTGAATAAACATACTCCTTCCTGCTCGACTGAATGCTGGAAATGCAGAACAGATTGATCAGTATCTAAAAGAGAAAGATTGGCTGGAGTTTCCACTGTTGAAAATTTAACCACTTCATTTGCTTCACCCATGGAAATGAGAGATAGTGCTCATCCAGTCTGTCCACTTCATGCACATTCGGCCACAAAGGAGGGTGCCCATTGGCATCAAAGATGGCAGCTTTCGCCAACAGTGCATCTAACGCCTATTCATCACAGATCAGCCCCTGAAGCATTAATCTTTCAGTTACTGTTTGACCTGGGGCGTCCTTCAAATAATTCTTTGTTTTTGTTTCTTTGCATGATAGTAATTTGTAGGCCAAGGTAAATGTTATTGTTGTTATGAAAGATATTCTCCTATCTAATTTTGAGCGGTTTATCAGGTTTCACCCACTTTTTTTGTTGTTTGATTATAGTTCATGGAAAGAGCAGTTCAGCTGAATTGACTGTGATTTCACTCAGAACCTTGGTTTCACCCACAGGTGGCGCTCAGGTACTGTTGGCGCAAGCGGAGCCTCTGAATTGCTTTGGCAATCTATGTCCATTAATTCATAACCTTTTCCTAAACAGAAAAACAATCCAATCCCAAATTTACAGAAGTCAATTCTAGCTGCTCAGTAACAGTGGTCTATTTCTAAATACAAGCAAAAGTCTGGATTGAAACAAAGTGGTTGAAATCCTGTATCTTCTTTGGCCTCCTTATCTCGAGAGACAATGGGTAAGCGCCTGGAGGTGGTCAGTGGTTTGTGGAGCAGCGCCTGGAGTGACTATAAAGGCCAATTCTAGAGTGACAGGCTCTTCCACAGGTGCTGCAGAAAAATTTGTTTGTCGGGGCTGTTACACAGTTGGCTCTCCCCTTGCACCTTTGTCTTTTTTCCTGCCAACTGCTAAGTCTCTTCGACTCACCACACTTTAGCCCTGTCTTTATGGTTGCCCGCCAGCTCTGGCGATCGCTGGCAACTGACTCCCACGACTTGTGATCAATGTCACGTTTGCAGACGTCTTTAAAGCGGAGACATGGACGGCCGGTGGGTCTGATACAGCGAGCTCGCTGTACAATGTGTCCTTGGGGATCCTGCCATCTTCCATGCGGTTCACATGGCCAAGCCATCTCAAGCGCAGCTGACTCAGTAGTGTGTATATGCTGGGGATGTTGGCCGCCTCGAGGACTTCTGTGTTGGAGATACGGTCCTGCCACCTGATGCCAAGTATTCTCCGGAGGCAGCGAAGATGGAATGAATTGAGACGTCGCTCTTGGCTGACATACGTTGTCCAGGCCTTGCTGCCATAGAGCAAGGTACTGAGGACCTACATTTATTCTGAACTGACGTGTTATAAATTGGAATAATTTCAAAACTTCTGAGTGTAAACTTTGCTAACAAAAAAAATTCTAACTATAATGGCACTCACTTGGACAAGGATCAAGTTTGAATCGTTTAGGGTGCGCTTAACTCGTACACATACCTTTATTTCATGTTTGTGTCCTCATGTCCCTTGCTAGCTGAGCAGCTGTTTTCCTCATGTCTATTTGTGAAGTAACTTGGGACATTTATTTACACTACAGACACTATATAAGCATAAGTTGTTGTTGTTGTCATGCAGGATTTGCCATGCAAATATTCCCAGTGCAAGAATGAGCTAAATAATAATTCTGTCTTGCTGTGATCAATGTTTATCAAACTGAACTTCTCAAAATGTGGAAACTGATAGACATCATATTCCTTTATTGATAATCCAGCCATACTTTTCACAGTTAAAATAAAATTGTTACTTAACATCCTGCACACCTATATTAGAGTTAGAACAGGGCCAATCAAGGATAGTAGTGGGAAGTTGTGTGTGGAATCAGAGGAGATAGGGGAAGCGTTAAATGAATATTTTTCGTCAGTATTTACAGTAGAGAAAGAAAATGTTGTCGAGGAGATTACTGAGATACAGCCTACTAGGCTAGATGGGATTGAGATTCACAAGGAGGAGGTGTTAGCAATTTTGGAAATTTTGGGAAGCCAGGGAGGAGATTGCAGAGCCGTTGTTGTTGATCTTTATGTCGTCATTGTCGACAGGAGTAGTGCCGGAAGACTGGAGGATAGCAAATGTTGTCCCCTTGTTCAAGAAGGGGAGTAGAGACAGCCCTGGTAATTATAGACCTGTGAGCCTTACTTCGGTTGTGGGTAAAATGTTGGAAAAGGTTATAAGAGATAGGATTTATAATCATCTTGAGAAGAATAAGTTCATTTGCGATAGTCAGCACGGTTTTGTGAAAGGTAGGTCGTGCCTCACAAACCTTATTGAGTTTTTCGAGAAGGTGACCAAACAGGTGGATGAGGGTAAAGCCGTGGATGTGGTGTATATGGATTTCAGTAAGGCGTTTGATAAGGTTCCCCACGGTAGGCTATTGCAGAAAATACGGATGTATGGGGTTGAAGGTGATTTAGAGCTTTGGATCAGAAATTGGCTAGCTGAAAGAAGATAGAGGGTGGTGGTTGATGGCAAATGTTCATCCTGGAGTTTAGTTACTAGTGGTGTACCGCAAGGTTCTGTTTTGGGGCCACTGCTGTTTGTCATTTTTATAAATGACCTGGATGAGGGTGTAGAAGGGTGGGTTAGTAAATTTGCGGATGACACGAAGGTCGGTGGAGTTGTGGATAGTGTCGAAGGATGTTGTAGGGTACAGAGGGACATAGATAGGCTGCAGAGCTGGGCTGAGAGATGGCAAATGGAGTTTAATGCGAAGAAGTGTGAGGTGATTCACTTTGGAAGGAGTAACAGCAATGCAGAGTACTGGGCTAATGGGAAGATTCTTGGTAGTGTAGATGAGCAGAGAGATCTTGGTGTCCAGGTACATAAATCCCTGAAAGTTGCTACCCAGGTTAATAGGGCTGTTAAGAAGGCATATGGTGTGTTAGCTTTTATTAGTAGGGGGATCGAGTTTCGGAGCCACGAGGTCATGATGCAGCTGTACAAAACTCTGGTGAGGCCGCACCTTGAGTATTGCGTGCAGTTCTGGTCACCGCATTATAGGAAGGATGTGGAAGCTTTGGAAAGGGTGCAGAGGAGATTTACTAGGATGTTGCCTGGTATGGAGGGAAGGTCTTACGAGGAAAGGCTGAGGGACTTGGGGTTGTTTTCGTTAGAGAGAAGGAGGAGGAGAGGTGACTTAATAGAGACATACAAGATAATCAGAGGGTTAGATAGGGTGGATAGTGAGAGTCTTTTTCCTCAGATGATGATGGCAAACACGAGGGGACATAGCTTTAAGTTGAGGGGTGAAAGATATAGGACAGATGTCAGAGGTAGTTTCTTTACGCAGAGAGTAGTAGGGGCATGGAACGCCCAGCCTGCAACAGTAGTAGACTCGCCAACTTTAAGGGCATTTAAGTGGTCATTGGATAGACATATGGATGAAAATGGAATAGTGTAGGTCAGATGGTTTCACAGGTCGGCGCAACATCGAGGGCCGAAGGGCCTGTACTGCGCTGTAATGTTCTAATTCTAATTCTATATCTGCAATAGTGACCTCAGATTAATGTTAATACATTTTACCAGTAGCGTTCTGCACCTTAATATCTTTAAGGCAGAATACAGCTAGTGGGGAGGTGAATCATTATCACTTTTACCTCCAGTGAATTCTCAGCTACCTTTTATTCAATTACTCAATATTTTTACTCACATATTTAGGCGAGTAGGGCAACAGCATTATTAATCCTTCTAAATATTGAGCAAATAATGTTACTGAGGACTCCCAGTTGTGTAAAATTCATCCAAGGACATTAGTTTCGAGTGATGGAAAGAGAAAGAATGTGTGTTTCTTATGCATCTTTCACAGTCAAAGGATGTCCCGGCGTGCCTCATAGTCACTTGAATTATTTTTAAAATAGTGTTACTGTCATGTAGCCAAATGCAGAAGTCTACTTACACACAGCAAGGTCTCATAAATAGCAATAAGGTGAATGACCAGAGGCAAAAGTGTGACCCACTGAGTCACGGCTAACTTTGATTCACTAATCTGGGCACCAATGCCAAATATTTATGTTATTTGTATCTACAAAGTATTTTTTAAAATGAGAACCCATTGCTTTAAGAAAATGTGCCATTTTAGGTAAATTACTACCAACAGAATACATGTTATTTCACTTCTTTTAAATATGAAGATGTGAGCTGAGTACATGAATATTCAGAGAAAGTAAATGTGAATTGTACAGCCTGTTAGCAAGACTGTCACATATCATCAATGCTGATTTGAAGTGGGATGGTGGATGTTTTAAATGAAACAGAGTTACCTCCATTTGAGGTGAATTAGGCTGTCATCCTCAGTAATAGTTTCACTGATATAGTTTCAAGCTGCGTGCAGAACTGTGTTGTGATATTTACAGAAATACTGTCACATATCACACATTGAGGTGGGCTCCATCACACTTGCACATTCAAGATTCTAAACAAATACAGACCTGTCGGTGTTTTATTTCTATTACTTTAGCAGGAAAAGATTCTGCTTATATGCTAATTATTTTCTACAAGTTCTGTACAGTGAAGAATGAGTTTTTTTAACGCTTGCATACAGTGGCACTGCTATTCCCAGTTAGTGTGGAGATGATTGGGTAATTCCACCATCAATCATACCTGGAGACCACACTATTGTAAGTGACTGCGGTTGGTTTGGGGTTTTTAATGAAGGTGTTATAAACATCAGAGGCAGCAAGTTCTCTTGATATCCTGGTCAACTCCAACCAACTCAGAAATTTGTGTGTTCAAACCCCATTCCAGAGACTTCAGTACATCATGTAGCCTGGCACCTCAGTGTGGTACTTAGGGAGTGCTACACTGTCAAAGGTGCTGTCTTTCAGTTTGAAACTCCATTTGCCCTCTCAGGTGGATGGTAAAGATCCCATGGACCTATTTCGAAGAGATGCAGGAGGGTTCTCCCTGGTGCCCTGGCCAATATTTATTCCTTATCCAACAACACTTAACAGATTTTCTAGTCATTATCACATTGCTGTTTGTGGGAGCTTGCTTTGTGCAAATTGACTTTTGTGTTTACTACATTACAAAAGTGACTATATTTGAAATGTACGTAATTGGGTGTAAAGTGTTTTGGGATGTCCTAAGGTTGTGAAAGGAGCTATAGAAATGCAAGTTCTCTCTCTCAAAATGACAATTTAGTGCTGAACCACAAGACTCTGCATTGAAAAAAATATGCCTAGACTGATTGTAGTATTTAATATATTTAGAACAATTACAATATAGTTAGTTATCTTAAATACAAGGTCCCAAATAAATTATGCAAGATCAACAGAGGACAAATTTCATAAACTATTGAACAGTAATTTAACACCCATTACGGAAAACTAATATCTTCCAAACAGTCATCACTCATATATGACTTAGACCAATAAACATTGGTTTTGTTGTATCTATCCTGTTCACCAATTAGCAGTTTTGTAATATTGTTTCACATAATAGAAATAGTTCATAGCAATTCACAGTGAAATATTGGGCTGGATTTTATGGGTCGCCCTGAAGGCGAGGTTGGAGGTGGAGGGGCCCATAGAATCGCAATGGGTGGCAGGGGGGTTGAGGGCCCGTCACCACCCCGTTGTCAAGTGATCTTGCTGGGGGTGGGATAACCTGATGACAGCCTTCCCACCCAGAGGCCAATTGAAGCCCTTAAATGGCCTATTAACAGGGCCTCTTCCCGCCGCTGCTGGGTTCTAACCAGTGGTGGGTGCGCCTCCACCACATGGGAAGGGTGTCTTGTAAAACGAGGCACCCTCCTTGCAGACGTGGGCGTGTGCGGGTCCTCTCTCTGTGGGAAATCTGTGGCTCTCAGAGGGCCCCGTTTGGGAAACAAAGGACCGCCCAGGAACCCTTCCCATTGGACTTTATGACCAGCCCCTCGCTGGGGCCCTCTGGATTGGCCCCAGTGATCCTGCTTCACTCACCTTGGGTCTGGGGTTCCAACCCTGAGCCTCTGCAATATTGGCAGTGGCCACAGCAACCTGTGACGCTGCCGATACTGCCTTTGGAGGCGGAGTCGCTGTCTTTAAAGGGATGGGGATCCCAGCATGGGACACAGTCAAAAAAAAGATTGCTCTGGGAGTGCATGGAAAGGGGATCCCCGCCATTTTGGCCCAGCACCAGGAGCCCCACCTCTTACTTTAAATCCAGCCCATTGTTGTTGGAATGCAATGACTGTTGTTATCTGGCAGCTATTTTGCACCAACAGCATTCCACAAATAGCAAAGGGACAAATGATGAGTTAATGTATTTATTTTGCTAGTACATTTGAGGGAGGAATTTGAATAGTGCATTGGGATCTTTAATGCTTCCTTGAACTGGCAGACAGAACGGCCAAGAGATATCACGGCCTGTGTTGCAACCACAGCTCAAGACACAGTGGTCTTATTATCGTCTTAGAAGAATGAAAGGCTGAACAAAATTCTCCTAGGATTCAATCCCAAGACCTTTTTGTCTTAGATTGAAAGTTTTGAATCTATTCTTTGAACTGATTCAACTCTAATCAGCCAGCTGGTATTTCAAAACTGGTTAGTGCCACTTTTCATGTGGGGAACTCTACAGACCTCATTCAGGCTTCATGCAGGTCGGCCCCCATCCTGTGAGATAAATCTGTCAAGAAGGCAAAGGACTAAAGAGATTCTTACAGCCACAGTTCTATCAACATGCTTGAGCTTTGTAACCATCATCACATGGCAAACACCCCTGATCTACAGTAACTTATTCAGGCAGTGGGTATACATTGGGGAATAGTGTATTAGAGATTCAGTTGTAAGTGGCTGCATAAGCAGTTACTAAGCACTACCAATCAATGGCCATTGCATTTGCAATGTGTGTAACAAAATGAGTTGCTCCAACTGCACAGCATGCATAAATTGTGCAAACATCTCTGTTCTGCAACACCTGATCACAAAATATTACAGTACAGACCAGGCTATTTAGTCCAACAGGTCTATACCAGTATTCATACACTACACGGGCCACTTCCCCCCTATCAACATATCCTATTCCTTTCTTCCTTATGTACTTATCAAGCTTCCTCTTGAATGCATCTATGCTATTCATCTCAACTACTCCTTCTAGTATTAAGTTCCACATTTCCATCGGCCTCTGGGGTAAGCAAGTTTCTCCTGAATTTCCTATCAGAGACTGGTGGAAGTGTAGTTTGTACTGCAAACCATTCAAATGTTAACACTTCTAGTGGGTAGCATTATATACTGGCCAGAAGCTCCAAGAGCCAACTCTTCTGCATCAAATACAGAAATCATGATGACAGTTATCTCCCAAATCCTTTGGTTAATCTGGCATATTGAGAAAATATTCTTTCAGGAATTTCCCCCTTCTAAAGAATTGGTAACCTGTCCATTGTCACTGCCTAGTCAGGAACTTGAAAAACTATGGAAATATTTTGTTCCATTTCTTGAAAATCAATCTCTGAACTGAGTACTTTTAGAGATGGATCCATCATTTTGCTGTTTGCTGAGTTTTATGCTGCTCACATTTGTCACAAACTAATACATCTGTGGTGTATTAAGGCTAAGAGCTTGAGATTCTTATCTTGCCAACTGACATATCACACTACAGCTATGCTGTCAGGCCACACCTTCAAAAACCTATTTGGGACGTTTTATGTGAATTAATCCGGCACTAATTATGCAACCTTGAACTAAAGCCACTTTTATGTGCAAAGTATCAGTTAGCAGACAGAAAAGAACTTGTACCTACCCTTTGTGCAGATGGAGCCCTATCTTTGAAGATTCATTTGTCATGCATCACAAAACCAAGATGATTAGAGCCACAGGCATATCTATAGATATGTAACTTGACTACTGTATGGCAAATGTCTTTGATTTTTGTGGTAGTAAAAAGTACAATGGAGAACTTGTATAACAAGAAGGTAATTATAAATGAATGCACAAGTTATTTGGGTTGTTATTACCCAGAATACATAAGTAATGGTTTACTGGCAGCTCAGATGCCACGTGGATTATGACATTCAGCTAGTGTTCACAATACATCTATCTGAAGGGACAGTGAACACTATTTGTCCTATCAGGAAGTGAACTCTTACAAATAGATTGTCTGGCACAGTTGGGATCTCTGGTAAATAACTACAATCCCAGACATTCTAGTAGTTCCAGCTCTGTAACCTTATCAAGTACTTAGATTACAAAGCAATCCCTCCCATGCCAGTAGGTAACAAACACATATTTGGTAAACACTGTGGGTGAATGGAGTAGCTTTTTTGGGGTAGTGCATGCTGTGTGCAAATTGGCGAGCATATTTCTTACAAGTGACGACACTTCAAAAGGTACTTAATTGGCTGTAAGGCATTTTGGGATGTCCTGAGGTCATGAAAGGCACTATATAAATGCAAGACTTTTTCCTTTCAACCAAACCTCTCCTGTGGACTTCTCTGATCCCACTATGGACGTTATATATACTTCACACTCAACACAACTAGTCTTGCTGCATCTCAAACAATCTGTAGAATGATGTTCAATTTTTCCTTCAGAGCGAGATCTAGAATTGACGGGAAGTTTCATATACTTTTGAGGGCTACAAAAATAAAAGGAGTGAAATCAAGTTTCCTGATCAGCAGAAATTTGCTCTACAGCTTAAGCTGTAAAAACACCTTGTCTAATAGGATTTTGCCTGTGTATTATTGAGCAGTCTTGACAAAATGACTCCCTGAACATTTACAAGGATAGAAGAAAATGGAGACAGTAGCCTTATGCAACAGGTGAAACTCAAAGCCATTGCTTGAGATAGTGTATGATTGCCTGTTCCTTATGAAGTTGTATGGCTTAAGGAATCACAGTAATTGATGCACAATATGGGAAAAAGGGCTCCTTCTGGAAGTCATCCTGATGCATAGTGCTTGGAGTTGAGCTGTCCTTGGATTGAGGGGACCAATACCTTTTGAAGTGCAGGATTGGTCCATGTGGTTCTGCCTGACCAACTTACATGGAAATTCTTGCAATATCCCATATTTGATTTAAAAACTCTCAAAATTCACCTCAATCTAGACTTTAAAGAACCTGATGCTTTAAAAGAGTAACTTCAGCAAACTTTCCTTGATATTGCACGGAAAACCTAAGATTTTAAACCAGACAAAATGACATGCCTTGTAGATCATTCTGGAGAGTAACCAAGACTTGCTGGAGACTTGCGATCTAACCAGTAATATGCACATAAAATATGGCAATCCTGGTGCATCTTGTGATTACAATCTCCCTACACCACCTGGACTTCTGTACTGATGAAATCCAAAGTGCTTTATTTTTATTTATTTATTTAGGGATACAGCACTGAAACAGGCCCTTTGGCCCACCAGGTCTGTGCCGACCAAGAACCATCCATTTATACTAACCCTACATTAATCCCATATTCCCTACCACCTACCTACACTTGGGGCAATTTACAATGGTCAATTTACCTATCACCTGCAAGTCTTTGGCAGTGGGAGGAAACCAGAGCACCCGGCGAAAACCCACACGGTCACAGGGAGAACTTGCAAACTCCGCATAGGCAGTACCCAGTACTGAACCCGAGTCGCTGGAGCTGTGAGGCTGCGGTGCTAACCACTGCGCCGCCTATTAAAAGCAACAAGGTAACATTGGTTGGGATTCTCTTTCAGGTGCAAGTGCCATATGCTCTTTTGTCTGGAAAATGCAAGACTGAAAACTACCAGAGCTCTGTGGTAGATGTTGTCACTTGTGAACAGAGTCCAAAACTAGGAATTATAAATACAGCATCATCACGAATAAATCCAGTAACAAACTCAGGAAAAACTTTATGCAGTGGTTAGAATGTGGAGCTTGCTACCATATTAGTTAAGACAAATAGTGTAGGTGCACTAAGGGGAAGCTAGGTAAATACATAAAGGAGAAAGGAATAGAAGAAAATCTTTAGAGTTTGATGAAGTAGACAGGGAGCGGGTTGTGCAGAGCATGAACACCAGCTAGACCTGTTTGTGCTGCAAATTCCATCTAATTGAGTCAACGGCACAGTGACGCAGTGGTTAGCACCGCAGCCTCACAGCTCCAGCGACCTGGGTTTAATTCTGGTTACTGCCTGTGTGCAGTTTGCAAGTTCTCCGTGTCTGCGTGGGTTTCCTCCCACATGCCAAAGACTTGCAGGTTGATAGGTAAATTGGCCATTATAAATTGCCCCTAGTATAGGTAGGTGGTAGGGAAATATATGGAATGGTGGGGATGTGGTAGGAATATGGAATTAGTGTAGGATTAGTATAAATGGGTGGTTGATGGTCAGCACAGACTCGGTGGGCCGAAGGGCCTGTTTCAGTGCTGTATCTCTAATAGTAATAAAAATAGAGCTCAGAAGCTAAAGAAATCACGTTCTACATTCTTTTGATTTTAAAACCAACTCTTCAAAGTGAGGTTGAGTAAGTTTAAGAGTAAATTGACTCCACAGCAACAGGTTAAACAGCAATTACTTGATAAGGAGTGGGAGTTTTGGCAAGAAACAATGAGCTCAATTCTTGGAAATCTGATTTGTGGTTGGTTACATGCCTTAAAAAAGTTAGAAGTTTGTGACAATGGAAACTGTAAATGACTTGTGGAAGGAATTGGCTTCGTAGGCTAAATGGCTTCCTTATTTCCAGGTAGCCTCACTAGCTGGACCCATATCAAAACATCACGGCTGAAATCTTGTTTTGAGTGATTAAAGTAATGACAATTTTAAGAAAAATGACAATATTCAAGCTGCTCACCTGACTTCAACCTGTCCATTTTAATTAGGGAAATTAAACTATGCAACTAGCAAAAAAACAATGAAGAAATGAGCATGGTTGTGTAGTTACTTGCAACAGCATTTCTGCAATTTTTATCTGTAATATTGGGCGGCACAGTGGTTAGCACCACAGCCTCACAGCTCCAGCGACCCGGGTTGATTTCTGGGTTCTCCGTGTGTCTGCGTGGGTTTTCTCCGGGTGCTCCGGGATGGTCAGCACAGACTCGGTGGGCCGAAGGGCCTGTTTCAGTGCTGTATCACTAAACTAAATATGCAACACCTGCCCATTTAATTATAAATCTGAAATTCCTAGAAATGTTAAAAAGCAAACAATCAGGCAGCATAAATCATAGCTTGATGAATCTTCACACCAGAACAAAATTGGTGCAAGTGTAACCAGTAAATTCATAAAGCGTCACTAGGAGGCTACCGAGCTGCACCCTTATAATAGTGGTGGCATGCTGTTATGTGGCATGCAATTACAACAGTGCTTTTATTTAAGGCATTTGATTTCATTTAGATCAACTGATATTTCAGCAATTTAAACAAACATCTTTACCCATCAAGATCCCTGCACAAGAGGTGTAGTGTTAGTGATATTTCTGAACTAGACCTTTTAAATTTTGGACAGTTCATACTTTTAAATAAAAATTTATAACCATGAAAAACCACTTTGATAAATGACTGACTCACTGGACAGTAAAAATATTACAGCTCAGGATAACTGAGAGGAAGTAGGCCTTTGACAGAAGTTTAAAAACATTACATAGTTGACACAAATTTAGTATTTATACACAATTCAAGCTCCTTGGATGAATGTATTGTATGAAAATCATTGTGCAATGCAGATCAGGAGTGTTTCAGGTCTGACCTCCAATCTGCACTAAGATTACCACCTTAGCCAGGAGACTCCATCTTAATCATTAAGCAGACAAGAACAAGCCCAACTATGAGATTTGGGCAGTCACTATTCAGGCCCGTCATATTTCAGGAGTCACCTCATCCAGGATTGGGAGAGTAAATAAACTCAACATACAAAACAATCAACTGCATGAGAAAAAAAAGATGGTAGAATTTCTGACAATGGCAGCTTAAGGTTAGTATTTGTTTATTAGTCCAATTTGCTTTGACTAGAAATCATACATTCATAGCATGCAACAAACATGGTACAGTGTACATGATATTGTGCAATAGCAAGTAAGCCTTGCAAAGGAGTCCAAAGACAACAATGGAGACAAGTTCTGGGAGTGGTGCTGTTATGGTGTATGTTGTGCTTGCTAAATCAATGTCCAATGTGTTCTGGCTGTGATGCCTTCCACAC
This sequence comes from Heterodontus francisci, assembly GCF_036365525.1. Classification (NCBI taxonomy): domain Eukaryota; kingdom Metazoa; phylum Chordata; class Chondrichthyes; order Heterodontiformes; family Heterodontidae; genus Heterodontus; species Heterodontus francisci. Next base: position 4,084,215 of record NC_090407.1, on the reverse strand, counting down.
AACAGTCCATTACCCTACTCTAGTTGGGTGCAGCAGGCCCTGCCATGCAGTGAAGTGTTGCTGACGCCGCACCTAACAGCTGAGAGCAGGCCAGGAATGGGAATTGGATATTACCAAATTTCTTCTGATTCTGTGTCAAAAGCTTTTGAAATTTCTAATTAATGATGGAAATCTTGCTTTTGCAAGTCTATGGAAATACGTCACGAAAAGTAACCAGCCGAGACATACCTCATGTCAAACTGCTTTATTACATCTTAAATAACAGTACATTTTAATATAGTTATCTATCTTGCATCCAGCTTTCTTGTAGTACACCGACTTCAAAATTAAATACAAAAGGCAAAAGGAAAGGAGTGAGGAAAGACCTACAGAATTAATGGAAAGGGTTGCCGGTCCAGGCCTACGCACAATTACAGCACATCTGTACAGGTTTGCAGGAACAGAATGAGAAAGCCACTAATGCTAGTAAAGAGCACTTCTGTTTACAGTAAAGTATGGTGCAGAAAACTCTGCTGTTTAACTTAGCAAAATCAGAAAGCCAGAAACCTGTTCTAGAAAATGATTCTAACATTAAGCTTTCTACATAAAGAATTTCATTTTTTAATGTATAAACAAGATGGTTTGTTTCTTTTAAGAATCATTCAAGGTGAAGATCATTTGAACAGGCCAAGTTTGTTGAGAGCGCTACTCCAGAAAATGCATAGCTTTTATTCTTCATTGATTTATGCACAGAGTAGCCATGATTACAGCTGCAATGGTTACAATTTAACAGGTGTCTTAAAAGAACATCTACTGACTTAATTCCATAAAGCACTTTTTGCAATTCTACAGCATGCTTTTATAAGAGTAAACCCTCCCATGGCAAAAGGAAAAACAAAAAAAAACCTCCCCAAAAAAATTAACTTAGAAACCTCAAGATCATTATTTTCAACATTGACTTACATCATTTGATACACACATTGACCAAATCCAAGCACAGGACATCTGCTGCTGCTACAAGCGGGAATCTCCAAGAAGTATGGGCAGAGTGAGCCCTGAGCAACTTTACTGAGAAACCCAGCAGCTTAAAATTTATTGGGGACTTTTAATTTTTCGACGTTACCCACAAGGTGAGGGGGGGGGGGGGGGGGTGGGTGGTAAGAAAGAGGAGTGGGAGTACATTTTAAAAACAAGCATTCATTACCAGGACTGTGTGTGCTTGGTTAGTTTAATTCCAACATATTTTAAATGCAAATTATGTGCAACAAAAAGGTCCGTAATACAGGACAAGACCAAAAAGAAGATAGCTCTGGGACTAATTTACAGTCATTGACAAACCAGGACGATGCTGGTCTAGGACTCCCTTGTTTAGCAGAAAAATTTCATACCAGCAAATTCCTTAGCTAAAAACACAACTTAAAATTGAGATGCGTGTTAAAACAGAGCTTTCAAACCTTAACTGACAGCAAATCTTCATGGTTCTAAAATTTTAAACTGAGAAAATTAGCTGTTTATTCATGATTACCAAGTTCTCTTTTACAGTTACATTTTGTGGGAGAATAGTGTTTTCTCAAGACAAAAACAAAATAATGGTCCCAAAAGGAATGCGCAATCTCATTTTTATACCACAGAATCTTCCATTTAAAGATGCCTAACATTGTGCTCTTCATTATAGCAAAGGTTAAAAGTACATTTTGCCCTTTGAAGTTGGGGGTGTCCAAGTCAGTATCAGTGGATCGGATATGCAATGTCATTGAATGTGGAATGGTCTTCCAGTCACCATGGAGTCCGTCTGCAATCTGGAAAGAACGAAGAAAATTTGATTTAGTGAGTATTGCCCCATTGCTTCTTGTTTGGGCAGAAATTGAAAATAAAAACTTCCTGACTGAACTAGCAACCTGCTCACAACTTAACGTTCTGTGCCCTGGCTGTTAAGCCAACAACTCTACATCATACTGGTCAGAATGTCATGATTTGATTTGTTTTTTAAAAATAGGTTGCTCATCCACGGTGTTACTTCCTTTACAGATGAAATCCCTTGGTTAACACCATATTTTTGCACTCGAAGCACATGGAATACCCCTAAAGATTCCAAATGCAGTGTAAGGCATTTTGATCCAGTAGGTTATTCTTACAAATATGAGTCATTTTATTCTCGTGTGATGACCATCAAAAAGATCCTGTTGGGTTTTTCATCAAATGATAGCGATCCCCTATATTGTAGCTTGAAGGGTTCTGGGAAAATCATGTCAAACACATTCATCATTGTCTTGTACTACTGGAGCTGAATTAACTGTTGAGATTGTCTAAATTATCATGTATGGGACATTTACCTCGGTGCTCTGCAAAAATCTAGAAATTATGTCCTATTTTCAATTGTGTGGCAGATGAATGACAGGACAATTCCTTCACTCAAATGGAATTTAAGATTCCCCCAAGAGGTTTCATCTGTGGTCTGCCCTGCCAGAATATCGAATCAAATACTGATGAAGCTGATGTACAGCAGCTTGAAGTTGGCACAGTAACTGCAAGCCACACTAATGCTAATAAGACAGCCTTTAACGGAGAACCAAACACACTCAGTTGAAGAGCAAATGTTGGGTACAGTACCTTGAAGAGCGAAATTATGGCCAGAGAACCACTGTGGGTCTAACAGCATAATTTAAAAAAAATCTTGCATAAAACATGATACCAACAGCTGATTCCCTGACAATCCAAATAGATCATGAGACTGAAGTATGTGGAATGAAGGAGGATGCATTGCTCATGGTACTGTAACTTGCTGTCCACCAATTGTTTTACTCAACACTAATAAATATGGTAGCCAAGAAAAAAAAATCAAGATTTTTCATGCTGATTTCCTTTCCCCCCTCAATTGCTTGTATAGAAACTTGTGAAGTTACACTGCAGGAAAGTTTTTTTTTCACGTTTGTGCAACGAGACTTGGAAAACAGATTTTTCTCTTCACAAATCATGAAAAGCAAAAACTTTATTATTCAAAAAGAAAGACACTGAACCAGTCTATTTTCTGGGTTTTTATAAAATAGCGCTCAAAACATGGAGGCCAATTTGGAAGAAAATTACCACCAGATTCTCTGCATTATCACCAATGATGAACTGCTCCACTATTCACTTGCAGCAGAATCTTCATAAACAGAGATAAAGAAACTGTACAGAATGTTCGCATACGGAATGGCTGCAAAATCAGATAAGTCAATAGCTATTAAAAACAGAACTGCTCGTGACTCCTTCAGCTAAACAAAGAACTGCCTTTGCAATCAAACTAGTTTTTCAGAATAACTTTGAACTGAATCTAGCACAAGAAACAAGCTTACATATAACCCAAATATGCTAGATCTTATTCAGCTGCAGACCACTACTGCTCAACGAACCTACAGGTTTAGTTCCAGATCTTCAGAAAGCTATCCCATGATCCTGTTGCAACTGCCATGCCATCATCAGTAACACCCAGGCAGCTCACACGGTTATCATGGCCGGCCAGAACACCTGAAATAGTAAAGGGCAAAAACTTTTAATCGTACAAAAGTACAACTCACTTAGATTTTAATGGGAAAAGGGTCAATAGTATAAAATTGAAGATTGTCCTTCTCCATCATCAATTTGGATTTTGGACAAATTTGAATTATCAAATAATATGCAGTCCAGATTTAGACCGCTACTGATTCATCTTTGGTGCTTAATGTTATTTGAAAAAAATTAGGCAACATATTTGCTACCATTTTATTACTGTTTGTGATAATGATGTGAGCAGTTATTAAACTGCATCGCAACACTCAAAACAGTCCTGGGCAGTAGAACAAAATTTACTTATCAGACATACACAATGCACAGGAAATATTCTCGTAATTTACTAAAAAAGGCATAATTAGAATGAAAATGTATAAAGTACCAGCACGATCAGCTTTGAGAGTATCCCAAACATTGCAGTTGAAGTCATCATAGCCAGCTAGCAGGAGACGACCGCTCTTGGAGAATGCTACAGATGTAATGCCACAAATGATGTTATCATGGGAATACACCATCAACTCCTGATCAGCACGCACATCAAACAGCCTGCAGGTGGCATCATCTGAACCAGTTGCAAATGCATTTCCATTAGGGAAGAACTGGAAGACAATAGAGCACAGTAAACATGTACCTGCAGAAAGATTTAAAAACTTTTACTTATATAGCGCCTTTATCGTAATGAAACATCCCAAGGTGCTTCACAGAGGCATTATAAAACAAAATAGGACGCCAAGCCACATAAAGGGATAATAGGGCAGATGACCAAAAGCTTGGCCAAAGAGATAGGTTTTAAGGAGTGTCTCCCCAAGAGGAGAGGGTAGAAAGGTGGAGGGAGAGGTTTGGGGAGCGACTTCCAGAACTTTGGGTCCAGGCTGCTGAAAGCATGGCCCCCAATGGTGGAGCGATTAAAACCGTAAAAGGCTGGAATTAGAGGTCTGTAGGACTGGAGATTAGAGATAGGGAGAGATGAGACCATGAAGGGATTTGAGAACTAGAATGAGTGTTTTAAAATCGAGGCGTTGTTTAACCAGGAAACAGTGTAGGTTAGCAAGTACGGGGCAACGTATGAACGGCATCTGATGCAAGTTAGATACAAACAGCAGAGTTTCGGATTATGTTAAATTTTACGAGGGTAGAATGTGGGAGGGAAGAGTCAAATCTGGAAGTAACAGACACAGATGAGAGTTTCAAGAGAATAGCTGAGTCGGGCAGAGACGGGTGATGTTATAAAACTGTAAATAAGCAGTCTTCGTGTCCATGCAGATGTGGTTGAAAGTTCATCGCGGTCAAATGTGTCATCGCAGTTGCCAACAGTCTGGTTCAGCCTCAATTGTCGGAGAGGGATAGAATTGGTGGCGAGGAAGCAGAGTTTCTGGCAGGGCCCAAAGACAGAAGTTTCAGACTTCCCAGTATTTTATTGGAGGAAATTTCTGCTCATCCAGGGGGGAAAAAAAAGGATAGGAAGAAATATCTATTCTGAACATTCTACCTCGCTGAAATGGCTATTTTGTATTTCTGGGCTCCTACCCTCCTGAAGTGCTCGAGTAATGTCAATTACATGCGTCAGAGATATCACATTTTAAATGGGGTGAAAATTTGGGATTTAACTGGCAGCTGACCCAAAACTGATTTACCAAATTATTCGAGCAGTTCAACATGCAGTGACGCTCACCAGCAGCGCTTTGCCCCCGAAGCCAGGTGACTGCAGATGGCCTATTATTTTGTATGCTAAGGCTAAACTAGTGGGAAATATTAGTTGCTCCAGCCTTTGCATAGCTATGCAGAAATAAAGTCACCAAGCCTGTCTGCAAGTAATTTAAAGGAGCCTTTCTGGGTAATCATTCAATTTTAAACTTTAAATGCAAAAGAGCACTCAAAATATGTTTGAACAAAGACTTTGTCTAAACCGGAACGAATCTAGTTCGATACAGTATATTTTCTCAAAGTTAAACATTCCAATACATGGCGAACAGAGAAAATCTATTCAGGAGTGTGATGGAATATGCCCCACTTGCCTGGATGTGTGCAGCTCCAATACTCAAGGAGTCTGACACCATCCAGGGCAAAGCAGCTCAATTGGCACCCCACCCATCACCATAAACATTCACTCCCTCCACTACCAGTGGTGCACAGTGACAGCAGTGTGTACCATCTACAAGATGTACTGCAATAACTCATCAAGGCTCCTTCAACAGGTCCTTCCAAACCCAAGATCTCTACCACCTAGGAGGGCAGCAGGTGCATGGGAACACCACCTACAAATTCCCCTCCAAGACACACCATCCTGACTTGGAAATATATCAATCACCATTCCTTCACTGGCACTGGGTCAAAACCCTGGAATGCTCTCCTTAATAGCTCTGTGGGTGCACCTACACCACAAGGACTGCAATGGTTCAAGAAAATGGCTCACTGCTACCTCAACAGCAATTAGGGATGGGAAATAAATGTTGGACCTGCCAGTGATGTCCACATCCTGTGAACAAATTTTTTTAAAACCTTATCTAGGAACCTTTGTGATCAAATCTAGCCTGACAACATATATCAATTTGACATGAGAATCTGGAAAGCCTTTTTTTTTTAAAACTCCAAAAAAAATTCTCAAACCTTATTTTTGTGCCATGGACTTACTTTAACATAAACATGAACTAAACAATGTAAAATTATCATTTTGCAGATATTTTACAAAACCAGAAGGCTCTCAAACAATATTTTATTGGTTCTGACTGACTAACGATTAAAACAATGTCACTCCAGTCACACCTTTAACAAACCCACAAAAGAAAAAGCTGAACTTACACAAATGGCATTTATATCAGACTCATGTCCAGTGAAAGTCTGCCGACACATGCCATCTCGAATGTCCCAAAGTTTGCCAGAGGCATCACAAGCACCCGAGACAAAAAGTCTTGTATCAGGGCCGAGAGAAAGGCTCATGACATCACCAGTATGGCCAGTGAATGTGGTTGTTTGCTGCCCAGTTTCAATGTCCCAAAGAGCACTGATGATAGAAAGTGTATAGAAGTAAGTAGCTTAGATGCAAAAGAACACTTCAAATTACACCATAAATGCACAATATACAAGATAGCATTTCAATAATCTCAGCCTCCAATATAATATTTCATCTCGAGAAATCCTAACACTTCAAATTGTTTAAATCTGCATACAACGTTAACCCTAGAGTTGATCTGGGGATAACCAGACTGAGAAGACTGTCAATTTAAGCAGAATCTCCAAATTCTGCAAGATTAAACAAAACATGGAAATATAAAAGTGCCAAGTATATCCTCCTGATTGCACCCATTTGCCTAGATACAATAATCATAGATTTTTATATAAAACTGAAGACAAGGCCAACTTATTGACTCTATCCTTTTATTTCCATGCACATGGTTGACAGGCCATTTCAATCTCCCCCCGCTAAATCCATGAGCCAAACAAGTAAGATACAACTCACTTCAACTGCAATCACGAAGCAACATTTAATATTTGAACTAAGACTGGTATTCAGCGTGGAAGTGGCAGCTTACGTGCAATTTATTTACCCCTTAAGTTATGTTTAATGTGTAACTATGCCCTGATATTACATCCATCCGATTCTTTATGACCTGAAAAAGTTACGAGCAGACATTTTGCTTTCTTTCCCCAGATCTTTTTCCAGTAATTTAGCTTGGTGACCCTTTAACATACTGTTCAAGGATACAATCATTTGTGGCGTTTCAAAGTAGATTCAATGCTCATGGCATAGAAAAGGTGAAATTGCCTTACTTGCATTCAATACCCTGAATACCAGATGAAAATAAGTTGCTCACTTGACAGCATGCTTCAAAGCGTACTTTGATACAGATTTTTGGTCTCAGGGAATTAAGGGATATGAGGAGCGGACGGAAAAGTGGAGTTGAGGCTGAGGATCAGGCATGATCGTATTGAATGGCAGAGCAGGCTTGTGGGACCACATGGTATACTCCTGCTCCTATTTTGCATTATGCTAAAAACATGAATTGGTTTAACCAGTCTGGTAGTATTGCCAATGTGATATTAATGCTCACCAAGTGGTGTCTCCTGAACTGGTTACAATTTGATTATCATCCAGGAAGCGGCAACAGGACAGGTAACCTGAAATCAAGAACAATTAAAGCAGAAATCATTAAAACTGCGTACGCATACAAAAAAAGGCTAAAATCTGTATCTTTAATAATCCTCCCCATGCAATCGAATCAGTTAAAAAATACAGTTAACTATAGTCATGTGCGTATTTTCAATAATTTCCTTCTCTTCAACTTCTAGCCTCAGCATGGCTCCGTGGGCATCTCAAGTCTTTTTGTAACTTGCCCAAATGGGCATAGTTGTGGGACAGTTTAGACACCCGCCAAGCTAATTTACCTTGTGGGAATCTCAGTCGAGCCCATTCCTATCTTCATCCATGTCCACATATTTCCTGTAGGATCTACAGCTGGTTTTCCCCTCCAACTCAGGGCACTGATGAAAATTGTAATATCCTTATTACCATATGGCTGAGATCAGCCAACTCGGTGTAAATCAAGGATTGAATGTGGGACTTTCCTGCATGACTCAGGTACTCAATTTGGCATCAAAGGAGCATAATATTCCTTATCTTATCAATACACAATTTTGGGAATTGTGGGATGAATTTTTTCCCCATTTTTATACTGATTAGTTACTGCAGGTTCAATCTTCACAAACAAGAGAGCACACCATTATCTAACACAAAGACAGCATCTCTTTTTAAGCGAGTCCGATTAGAACTATAACCTAGGTGTTAACTCCACCTAGCTTTTTACAGTGGACGCTTAGACCATCCATCACTGAGGGATGCTCCATAAGCTTTTGAAAGCCACAGTAATTGTTCAGTGGAACCAGAGCTGCCCTTTCTGTATCTGGTTCTCTATCTACAACAATACTGTCTGAGGGCTCAAGAGGGTGGGTGGGTGGGGGGGTGAGGAATGCCGGAGTGTCTGAAAAGCAGTCAAAAGCAAGATTGCAAGTAGGTTTCTTCTCACAAAGGGTATAACAGAAGTTGGAGTAAAGATTTGCCACACCAATTTTTCAAAGATCAGCCCTCTGAATAAAGGAATGTTCAAACATTGTGAGGATCTAACACCCTGGAAGACACTCAACTCTGATTAAAGAAATTTCTCTACATTCAAGTCTGAAATAGCTGACCCCTTATCCTGAGACTATGATCCCCAGTTCTAGACTCTCCAGCCACAGGAAACAAGCCTTCTACAATAAAAGCAAAATATTGCAGATGCTGGAAATCTGAAATAAAAAGAAATGCTGGAAATACTCAGGTCAGTGACCCTATATCAGAACTGACAATTAGAAATGTACAAAATTTTAAGCAAGGAAAGGGGAGGGGGGGGCAAGAGATAACAAAAGAGGTGTTGATAGGACAAGGTCACAGAGAATAACTGACCAGAAGGCCTTCTAAACAAGCCTTCTAAATGGTTCCATTTGGATTTTTCAGTGAATGGGGAACTGACAGTCATTTCTATTGGGCTACAAGAGAACATTGTACACCTAGCCAAGTATCTTTCCCAAGAACAATACTTTATGCAACAAATTTGCCTCGCACTTCCTGACTAACTATGATGGACTATTATAATACCTTGCAAGATTTAGCAAATAGGAACTCTAAACCCAACAGCAAGTTTGTAAATGCAGTTGACCTAATAGGATTAATAAGACTGGTTTAATTTGGAGGGTGTATTGTGAGTTTAAGTATAGACATCAGTTATCCAATTGCACCGATTCTAGCAGATATCACAATTTGCATGGGGATTTCCCATATTTGCCTGCATGCAGAAAATCACAACATTTGCAGGTTTCACAAACAAATTATGCAAAATTGGTAGGCAAATGTTGTGGACATTGGTTACTTGAAAACACTTATTCAATGCCGGATCCTGCCACCAAATGGATTAAAAGATCCACTGCAGCTGAAGCATTGATAACTTCAGATCAAAACTTCACCGTAAACAAGTCTTACAAAGACTTGCACAGAACATCTGCCAAGATTTGTCAGCAAAATCAGGTATAAAACATCAACTTAAACTGGCTAAAGGACTTGATCAAGTGGACACAGACCAAGTCAGAACTGACGGTACTGATAGGTTAATAAAAAAAACTAACGCAGTGGAGGATGGGGCCTTGAAAAAAAATTGGGAAGAGAATTTGATCAAAGTGGCTCCACAGGGAACAAAGCTCTTCAGCCACAATGGTTGCCCCAGAGTATTTATTCGCAAGTACCAATGAACATCGTTTAATACTTGTCAAACTTTATACATTGGCTGCAGCACAAAAACAGCATAAACCTGCTGCCATTTTATCATTTGTGAAAGCAACATTGAATAATCTTTGCATTTTTGCAGAACCTGCAACTATTTTTACCTAACTAAAAATAACTACAAATAAAGACAAGCACTTTTTGCAGGATTTAATGAGAAATTTTTGAACTTAAAACATGGATGTTTTATTCCACTATTAAATCAGAGTACAATCTGATATTAATCCAAAAGTTTCAGATTTCCAATGACCATTTGTACTACAAAATAAAAATGAATTGTCTTGTACTCAGTCTGCAACACAATCAGGTATTAGTATAGTAAATTTACTCATCATTGGGCAAAGCACAGCCTTGTGCAGCGTCAAAATGCCCTTAAAATCAATACAAAGACCAATTTACTCATGTCTTTATATGACTTATACCCACAACCTCTAGCAAGAAAAATAGTCAGGACTGCTTACCTGTATGCCCAGCCAGCTCACGACTCACACGGACATTTCCTTCACGGGTTTTCAGATTATAAATGGAACAGATGTTATCCAAACCACCACAAGCAACATAGTTACCAGAAGGAGCGTACGCACAGGTCATGACCCAGGAAGACCGCAGAGGAATGGCATGAACCTATTGTTCAAACACAAAGGACAAAATACATCTTGAAGTGGTGCCCCATTTCTAATATAAAAGCAAAATACTGCAGATGTTGGAAATCAAATAAAAACAAAGTACTGAAAATACTCAGCAGGTCAGGCAGCATCTGTGGAGAGAGAAGCAGAGTTAATGTTTCAGGTCTGTGAAAGGTCACATCACTTTCTGTTTTTAGTTCAGATTTCTAATACATGCTTTTAAGATTTTCATTCCCTCCAAACCAAGTTTACAAATTCACATCACTTAGCAATGAGGTTACAAGATATGAACTTCCTTTGTTTCTTCAAATCCAATTTTGCTTATTTACATTAGTGTTTGTTCTGCCTTAGTTTAGCAACGCAGTATCACAAACAGCAACCACATAAACAAAGAATGCAACTCAAGAATCAAATCCTTCTGCACTGATACTTGGCTGATCAAAATTTGTGCAACTCAAGAAATGTACGACAGGGATGGTAACACTTTCAAGTGGAATATTTTCCATACCAGATGGTATACTGCACTTCTGCCTCTCCACAAGATTTCACAAGTTCAAGAAACCAACTAAGCACGAAATAAAATGAAATGCTCAAATGTGAAAAACACTCCCATCACCAGCTGGATTTAATAGACATTTAATCCTTAATACCAATCTATGCAGTTACAATTGTCACATTTCTTCCTTTTGGAGAATATAGATTGGTTACTCATTTCTCAATTTAAACAAATGTTCTGAAATTTCCCATTTTATTAACATTCAAGCCTGAACAGAAAAACATGTTGGACAAAGACACCAATTAAGCATTTCCATGAAGCCAGTGCAGATGTCAAAAACCATTTTCAGAAGACAAGACATCAACTGGTCAGTCTCAATGCAGTTCCTAGTGGGCAGAGGCACACAGCTCAAGAGTGCCTCAAAATGCAATCAATGAATGTGTAAGAAAATGAAACAAGTAACAATGGAGCAAACTAGCATGCTCGAGTTTGTATTTGAGCCATGCCATTGGGACAGTGTTACTTTGCAACATGAATTCTATACATTATCTGTTAATGCACCGCTAATTCACCAGCACTGAGCAGCGAGAACGCAGTTGCAAAAAAGTTTTATTAAACTGAACCTATCGAAAAAAAATGTATTTCATTTATGATGCTGATCCAAAACATGTATTCTATTCCTTTGCATTAACACAATTCACTATGACGAGCACAAAATCCAAATTAATTTAATTTGGCAGGGGGATGGCGACCTGAGGGTAGACTCAGTTGGGACAAAATCAGAAATGAAAATGGAAGGCAGAAAACTAATGGATGAGTCTAGAAGAGAGAGGAAACAAAGGTTAGACAATGATAAAAAAAAGTTTGGCAATGCTCAAGGATATCTATTTTATTGCAAGCAGTATAGCAAATGAAGCAGATGAGCTGAAGGCTCAGATAGACACGTGGCAGTATGATATCATAGCTAATACAGCAACATGGCTTAAGGAGGGACAGGAATGGCAGCTCAACATTCCTGGTTACAGGGTTTTCTGATGCGATAGGGAGGGAGATAAGAAAGGAGGGGGAGTGGCAATTTTGCTCAAAGAAACTATTACTGCTGTGAGGAGGGATATGTTAGAAGGTTCATCAAATGAGGCCATATGGATTGAGCAAAGCAACAAAAAAGGGGAAATCACACTGCTGGGAGTGTACTGCAGATCCCTAAAGAGTCAGAGGGAGATAGAAGAGCAGATATGTAGGCAAATCTGAGAAGTGCAAGAATAGGGCAGTAATAGTAGGGGATATTAATTACCCCAATATTAACCTTTCCTATCCTGAGTGGTGTGAAACAGGGCTGTGTTCTCGCACCCACACTTTTTGGGATTTTCTTCTCCCTGCTGCTTTCACATGCGTTCAAATCCTCTGAAGAAGGAATTTTCCTCCACACAAGATCAGGGGGCAGGTTGTTCAACCTTGCCCGTCTAAGAGCGAAGTCCAAAGTACGGAAAGTCCTCATCAGAGAACTCCTCTTTGCTGACGATGCTGCTTTAACATCTCACACTGAAGAATGCCTGCAGAGTCTCATCGACAGGTTTGCGTCTGCCTGCAATGAATTTGGCCTAACCATCAGCCTCAAGAAAACGAACATCATGGGGCAGGATGTCAGAAATGCTCCATCCATCAATATTGGCGACCACGCTCTGGAAGTGGTTCAAGAGTTCACCTACCTAGGCTCAACTATCACCAGTAACCTGTCTCTAGATGCAGAAATCAACAAGCGCATGGGTAAGGCTTCCACTGCTATGTTCAGACTGGCCAAGAGAGTGTGGGAAAATGGTGCACTGACACGGAACACAAAAGTCCGAGTGTATCAGGCCTGTGTCCTCAGTACCTTGCTCTACGGCAGCGAGGCCTGGACAACGTATGCCAGCCAAGAGCGACGTCTCAATTCATTCCATCTTCGCTGCCTTCGGAGAATACTTGGCATCAGGTGGCAGGACTATATCTCCAACACAGAAGTCCTTGAAGCGGCCAACATCCCCAGCTTATACACACTACTGAGTCAGCGGCGCTTGAGATGGCTTGGCCATGTGAGCCGCATGGAAGATGGCAGGATCCCCAAAGACACATTGTACAGCGAGCTCGCCACTGGTATCAGACCCACCGGCCGTCCATGTCTCCGTTATAAAGACGTCTGCAAACGCGACATGAAATCGTGTGACATTGATCACAAGTCGTGGGAGTCAGTTGCCAGCATTCGCCAGAGCTGGCGGGCAGCCATAAAGACAGGGCTAAATTGTGGCGAGTCGAAGAGACTTAGTAGTTGGCAGGAAAAAAGACAGAGGCGCAAGGGGAGAGCCAACTGTGCAACAGCCCCAACAAACAAATTTCTCTGCAGCACCTGTGGAAGAGCCTGTCACTCCAGAATTGGCCTTTATAGCCACTCCAGGCGCTGCTTCACAAACCACTGACCACCTCCAGGCGCGTATCCATTGTCTCTCGAGATAAGGAGGCCCAAAAGAAAGAAAACTGGGATAATTTTATGTGAAAGGAATTGAGGGAGCAAAATTCTTGAGGTGCATCAGGAGAACCTTTTGCCCAGTATGTAGCAAGTCCAACAAGAAAGGGTGCAGTTTTAGACTTCGTTTTAGGAAATGAAGATGGGCGGGTGGAAGGGGTGGCAGTGGGAGAGCATTTTGGTGGCAGTGATCACAATTCATTCAATCTGAACAATTATGGAAAAGGACAGATAGGACAAAAGTTAGAGTTCTCAATTGGGACAAGGCCAATTTTACAAAACTGAGGAGCGATTTGGCGAAAGTGGACTGGAAACAGCTACTTGATGGTAAATCAGTGTCAGAACAGTGGGAGGCATTTAAGGGGAGATTCAAGGGGTTCAAAGTAAACATGTTCCCACAAAGAAAAATGGTGAGACAGCCAAACCTAGAGCCCTATGGATGTCAAAGAGCGTACAGGCCAAGATAAGGCAGAAAAGGAAAGCTTATGTCTGACACCGAGAACTCAATACTACAGAAAGCTGAGAGGAGTATAGAAAGTGGAGGGGTGAAATCAAAAAGGAAATTAGGAAAGCAAAAGAGAGGGCACAAAAGAATATTGGCAAGCAAAATCAAGGTGAATCCAATGTAGACATGGTTCTTAATGAATACTTTGCATCTGTCTTCACAAGAGGGGGACAATGCAGATATTGTAGTTGAGGAGGAGTGCGAAGTATTGGATGCGATAAACATAGGGAGAAAGGTAGTATTATTGAAAGTTGATAAATCACCAGGGCCAGATGAATTGTACCCTAGGCTAAAAGTAGCAAGAGAGGAAACAGAAGGTCTGACCATCATTTTCCAGTCTTCACCGGATACAGGTGTGGTGTCGGAGGATTGGAGAACTGCTAATGCTTTCCCTCTGTTTAGAAAGGGGGCGAAGGATAGACCGAATAATTACAGGCCAGTCAGTCTAACCTCAGTAGCGGGCAAATTATTGGAGTCTATTCTGAGACACAGGATAAACTGTCACTTATAAAGGAAAAGGTTAATCAAGGATAGTCAGCATGGATTTAAGGGAAGATCTTTTCTGACCAACTTGATTGAATTTTTTGAAGTAACAAAGATAGATAGATGAGGGTACTGCAGTTGATGTGATCTACATGGATTTTGCAAGGCTTTTGACAAAGTCCCACATGGCAGATTGGTTTTTTAAAAAAAAATCCCATGGGAATCAGGGAAATGTAGCAAGGTGGATACAAAATTGGCTCCACAGCAAGAAACAAAGGGTAATTGTTGAAGGGTGTTTTAGCGACTGGAGGGCTGTTTCCAGTGGGGTTCCGCAGGGCACAGTACTGGACCCCCTGCTTTTTGTGGTATATATTAACGATTTGGATGTAAATGAAGGGGGCATGATCAAGAAGTTTGCAGATGACACAAAGATTGGCCGTATGGTAGATAGCGAGGACGACAGTTGCAGGAAGATACTGATGGTCTGATCAGATGGGCAAATGGCAAATGGAATTCAACATGGAGAAGAGTGAGGTGATACATTTGGGGAGATCAAACAAGGCAAAGGAATACACGATTAACAGGAAAATACTGAGAGGTGTAGAGGAAGTGCGGGACCTTGGAGTGAATGTCCACAGACTTCATTATGGGCGGCACAGTGGTTAGCACCGCAGCCTCACAGCTCCAGCGACCCGGGTTCAATTCTGGGTGCTGCCTGTGTGCAGTTTGCAAGTTCTCCCTGTGTCTGCGTGGGTTTTCTCCGGGTGCTCCGGTTTCCTCCCACAAGCCAAAAGACTTGCAGGTTGGTAGGTAAATTGACCATTATAAATTGCCCCTAGTATAGGTAGGTGGTAGGGAAATAAAGGGACAGGTGGGGATGTGGTAGGAATATGGGATTAGTGTAGGATTAGTATAAATGGGTGGTTGATGGTCGGCACAGACTCGGTGGGCCGAAGGGCCTCTTTCAGTGCTGTATCTCTAAACTAAACCCCTGAAGTTAGGACAGGTCGATAAGGTGGTAAGGAAGGCATATGGAATCCTTTCCTTTATTAGCCGAGGTACTGAATACAAGAGCAGAGAGGTTTTGCTGGAAATCTATAACTCATTGGTTTGGCCACAACTTGAGTACTGTGCGCTGTTCTGGTTACCTCATTATAGAAAGGATTTAATTGCACTAGAGGGTACAGAAGAGATTTACGAAGATGCCAGGACTGGGAAAATGCAGCTATGAGTTAAGGTAGGATTGGCTGGGGTTATTCTCCTTGGAAGAGAGAAGGGTGAGGGGAGATCTGATTGAAATGCACAAAATTTTGAGGGGCCTGGATAGAGTGGAGGTGAAGGGTCTATTCACCTCAGCAGAGAGGTTAGTGACGAGGAGGCATAGGTTTACAGTGATTGGTAGAAAGATTAGAAGGGGAGGTGAGGAAAAACCTCTTTACCCAGAGGGTGGTGGGGATCTGGAACTCACTGCCTGAAAGGGTAGTCGAGACAGAGACCCTCAACTCATTCAAAAGGAGTCTGGATATGCACCTCAAGTGCCGTAATCTGCTGGGCTAGGGACCAAATGCTGCAAGGTGGAATTAGAATAGGTGGGACTATTTTTTGGCTGGCACAGATGCAATGGGCCAAGTGGCCTCTTTCAATGCCTTAAACTTTCTATGATTCTAATAAAAAGTGAATACATCCATGAAGCATAGGAAAATGTCCAGAGGTCAAAAAGATCAAAAGCAGCTTAATAAAAAAAACTTCCATGAAATAATCAGAAAAAACACAATCCATTTAGCTACTGCCATACATCTACCAGAAACAACCACTGTATCCTCCAACTCATCAGGAACAAAACCACAAGAGACCCATAATTCAATAAATTTATAATGGTATACATGAGTTGAACCAGAGTGACAGAACTTGGTTTCCAGTGGAAACCGTTTAAAGAGAAACCAGGACAAATGAAATACGTGTCTCAAGAGTTTCAGTTGAAGCCAATTTGTTTTTAAATAGATCACAGGTAATAAAATTGTCATCTGAAGAACAGCTGGAGAGGTGGGGTGGGGGCACTGGAGGGGAAGGCGGAAGAAAGCTTGACTTATAGTAGTCATATACGCCAATGCAACTTTTGCCCTTCTCCAACATGATAAATGTAATCTTCAAAGCTGCTTTTAAATGTAATAGTATGGAAAAAAATAAGGTACACAATAGACCAGGAAGGTGTATTTTTGCCAGTCTTCTGATCAGATGGCTATCAAGACCAAATTACATTACAAATTGAACATGTAATCACCTTTTCATTAACTTTTAACTTTATGGTTATTTGCTATTGTACTATCAAAATGCCAACCATTACAGATCCAAAAGGAGGACCTTTGATTCTGTACGATGCACCAGGATCTAATTATTGCAGCACAGTGAAGTCATAATGCCAATGTTGAATATCTGATTGACCTTACGAAAAAAAAGTACAAACTAGAAGCCCTTTATCGAAATTATTTTGCAAAGCTCAAGAAACATCCCATGTGGACCTGCATTTTTAATATATCCAAACTTTACCGTCTCCCATTTGGTTTAAAAATTTCTATTTTTAAAACAATTACAGCAATTAACTACCTGCATTTACATAATGCCTTCAAGAAAAACATTCCAAAGCACTTTACAAAGGCAAACAGTGTGCCAGTGAAGGAAGCATTGGGGGGGGGGGGGTCACCAAAAGTTGTCAAAAAAGTGGGTTTTAAGGAGGGCCTCATGAACACAGTGCCAGAGGGGTTTAGGGAGTAAATTCAAATGTAGACCCTGGATGTGTTAAGATGTAACCACTAGTGGCGAAGCAGAGGGAGATGACCGACCAAGTGTTGAAATCCATGGAAATCAAGTGGGAAACTCTTCACTGATTGGAGTCACAAGTAGCACAAAGGAAGATGGTTGTGGTTGTTGGAAGCCAATCTCAGACCCAAGACAATGCTGTATGAGTTCCTCAGCACAGTGTCTTCAGCTGCTTCATCAATGACCTACAATCCGACATAAGGTTAAAAGTGGGGATGTTTGCTGATAATTGTAGTGCTCAGTTCCATTAGCAACTACTCAGATACAGAAGCAGTCAATGCCCACATGCAACAAGACCTGGACGACATTCAGGCTTGAGCTGAGAAGTGGCAAGTAACATTGCATCATGAGTACCAGGCAATGACCATCTCCAACAAGACAGAATCTAACCATCAGCATCATAATCACTGAACCCCCACCACTGACATCCTGGGGTTTAACCTTTGACCAGAAACTTAACTAAATCAACCATATAAATACTGTGGCTACAGGGGCACATCAGAGGCTGGGAACTCTGCAGTGAGTAACTCGTCTCCTGACCACCCCCCCCAAAGTCTCTCCACTACCTACAAGGCACAAGGTCACCATCCAAGACAAAGCAGCCCATTTGATCAGTACCCCATCCACTACCTTAAACATTTACTCTATTACTGGCGCACAGTGGTTCCTTTTTTCCTTTTTGGCCTCCTTGTCTGAGAGACAATGGGTAAGCGCCTAGAGATTGTCAATGGTTTGTGCAGCAGCGCCTGGAGTGGCTTTCAAGGCCAATTCTAGAGTGACAGACTCTTCCACAGGCGCTACAGGTAAAGTTGGTTGTCAGGGCTGTTACACAGTTGGCTCTCTCCTTACACTGCAGTCTCTTTCCCTGCCAACTGCTGAGTCTCTTCGACTCGACGCTCTTCAGCCTCACCATTATAGCTGTCTACCAGCTCTGGTGATCGCTGGCAATTGACTCCCATGACTTGTGGTCAATGTCATAGGACTTCATGTCACGTTTGCAAACATCTTTAAAGCAGAGACATGGATGGCTGTTGGGTCTGATACCAGTGATGAGCTCACTGTACAATACGTCCTTGGGGATCCTGCCATCTTCCATGCGGCTCACATGGCCAAGCCATCGCAAGCGCCGCTGGCTCAGTAGGGCATACATGCTGGGGTTGTTGGCTGCCTCGAGGACATCTGTGGTGGAGATACTCGGATTTGTGTTCCGTGTCAGTATGGCCTTTTCCCACACCCTCTTGGCCAGTCTGGAAATAGCAGCAGACGCCTTTCCCATGCACCTGTTGATTTCTACAGAGAGACAGGTAAAGGTTGAGCCCAGGTAGGTGAACTCTTGAACCATTTCCGAGGTGTGATCACTGACATTGATGGATGGAGCACCTCTGACGTCCTGTCCCATGTTCGTTTTCTTGAAACTGATGGTTCGGTCAAATTCGTTGCAGGCAGCCGCAAGCCTGTTGGAGTCTCTGCAGACACTCTTCCATGTGGGATGTTAATGCAGCATTGTCAGCAAAGAGGAGTTCCCTGATGAGGACTTTCTGTACTTTGGTCTTCGCTCTAAGACGGGCAAGGTTGAACAACCTGCCATCTGATCTTGCGTGGAGGAAAATTCCTTCTTCAGAAGACGTAAACGAGCGAGAGCAGCAGCAGAGAGAGATGATCCCAAACAGCGTGGGCCCGAGAACACAGCCTTGTTTCACACCACTCAGGATGGGAACGGGGTCTGATGAGGCGCCGTTATGCTGAAATGTGCCTTTCATATTGTCATGGAATGAGGTGATGATACTTAGTAGCTTTGGTGGACATCCGATCTTTGCTAGTAGTCTGAAGGGACCACGTTTGCTGACGAGGTCAAAGGCTTTGGTGAGATCTATGAAGGCAACATAGAGGGGCATCCGTTGTTTGTGGCATTTCTCCTACAGCTGGTGAAGGGAGAACAGCATGTCAATAGTGGATCTCTCTGCTCGAAAGCCGCACTGTGCCTCAGGGTAAACACACTCAACCAGCTTCAGGAATCTGTTTAAAATGACTCAAGCGAAGGCTTTCCCCAATGTGCAGAGCAGGGAGATTCCACGGTAGTTGTTACAGTCACCGCGATCACCCTTGTTCTTATAGAGGGTGATGATATTGGCATCACGCATGTCCTCTGGTACTGCTCCCTCATCCCAGCACAGGCAAAGCAGTTCATGGAGTGCTGAGTGCATAGCAGGCTTGGCACACTCGATTATTTCAGGGGTAATGCTGTCCTTTCCAGGGGCTTTTCCGCTGGCTAGAGAATCGATGGTGTTACTGAGCTCCGATTTTGTTGGCTGCTCGTCCAGCTCATTGATGACTGGTAAAGACTCGGCTGCATTGAGGACAGTATCAGTGACATCCTTTTCCCTGGAGTACAGTTCTAGGTCGTGCTCCACCCAGCGAACCATTTGCTTGCCTTGTTCAGTGATTGTTTCCCCGATTTAGACTTGAGGGGGAGGGGTGGGAGGGGGGCGATCTCCTTGATGGTTGTCCCAAAAGCACTCAATGCCGTCATACATTCCTCTGATGTTGCTGGTGTCAGAGGCCAGCTGAACACGAGCGCATAGGTGTTGCCAGTGATCATGTGCACAACGCTTCTGGCGGCTTTAAGTGCTAAGGATGTTAACGCACTGGGGGCTTTCTTGTAGTTCAGCAGTGCAGTGCACTTAGCGACTATGACTGGTTCTATCTTTTTTTTTTTTAAAGAGATACAGCATGAAACAGGCCCTTCGGCCCACCGAGTCTGTGCCGACCATCAACCACCCACTTATACTAATCCTACACTAATTCCATATTCCTACCACATCCCCACCTGTTCCTATATTTCCCTACCACCTACCTATACTAGGGGCAATTTATAATGGCCAATTAACCTATCACCATGCAAGTCTTTGGCATGTGGGAGGAAACCGGAGCACCCGGAGGAAACCCACGCAGACACAGGGAGAACTTGCAAACTCCACACAGGCAGTACCCAGATTTGAACCCGGGTCGCTGGAGCTGTGAGGCTGCGGTGCTAACCACTGCGCCGCCTCTCTTCAAAGAGAGACTGAAACCAGTCTGCATTCTGCTTCTCACGTTTGCCAAAGGTGGTCATTGCTGAGTCATAGATGGTGTCTCTGATATGGGCCTACTTGGTCTCTGCATCCCCTGGAGTGTTTTGAAGGGCTTTTTCAAGCGAATTGAGAAACTTGCAACAGCTGTGGATAAGAAATTCTGGTAGTATTGATGAACAGGCAGCCTGCTTGGAGTGATGTAGCTTCTTTGGTTTGAGTCTAATTTTGCTGCACACCAGGGAGTGGTCGGTGTCGCAGTCCGCACTGTGGAAGCTGCACGTGATTTGAACACACTTTATGGAGGCTTGCCTTGTGATGAGGTACAACTGGTGCCAACGTGATCTTGGGTGTTTCCATGAAACCTGGTGACAGGGTTTAGTATGAAAAAACGAGTTGGTGATGCAGAGGTTGTGATAGGTACACAACTCCAGCAGTCTCTGTCCATTCTCATTCATCCTTCCAATGCCATATTGCCCGAGGCAGGAGGGCTATGAGTCATGGTCGGCCCCAACCCTAGCATTAAAAGTGCCCCAGCAGAAACAAATGTTCAGTATTAGGAATGCTACTAATTATATAATGGAGTTCCTCGTAGAACTGGTCTTTAACTTCAAGTGGGGAGCAGTGTGTTGGAGCATAGACGGTGAGCAGTCGGATGGACAGTATCTGTTCTGAACCATTTGTAGGTGGCTCCATCAGGCTGAGCAAAGAGTTTCTGATGGCGAAGCCCATCTATGCTGTCTTGGTTCTTCTGGATCCCTACCCTGCCAGTAGAAGGTGTAGTCTTGCTCCCTTAGTGATCTGCTTGCAAGGAGGGGTATCTCCTGAAGTGCTGCAATGTCCACATTGAGTCTACTGAGCTCGTTTTTAATGATGGCAGTCTTGAGAGTTGTCGATTTGTGTAGGGTTTTCCGACAGGCCAGGACACAGTTCCAACGAGCAAAACGAAGGGCTGGTACCTTCTTTCCTTTTTTTGTCATGCTGTTTGGTGCGGTATTACAGTCCACTTGTCAGGCAATGACCCTGAGCTCCAAGCACCCATTGAAGCAGGTGGACTGTGGCGGGACAGAACCTCTCTGGCTGGGGGCTGCCTGGTTTGAGGCGGATGACAGCCGTCCAATTAGATGAGACGACCTCTCCCACTGACAAAGGCAACCCGTGGTGCCCAATCTCTATGCCAATTGAGCTGGACGTAAAACCCCTAAGTGCTGTCTTCTGTGTTGTTTTGGTCGCTGTGAGGCGACTATGGAGAGACCTTTCCATGATGCATGCCTGGGTGGAATGTATGGAGATTGTGAATTGCCCAAGCATCAAAACCCCCCTCTCAGCCTTCCTAGTGGGGTCCAAAGGAGTGCAGAGCATGATGGTTGGCACCAGTTTGGCTGCAGGAACTGCCGGAAACATACCAAAGGTGACACATGCCTTAGGGGTTCCACTCCGGATTTTCTGTTAGGGTTTACTCCCTTAGCCTTAGTCTCTCCTGAGACACCCACAAGGCAGTAGGGTTGTTAGCTCGTATCCCTGAGCAGGAGCCCTAACAAGTAGAGTACACACTCTGTTCCCCCTATTACCGCGTGATTCTCCCTATTTTTACCCCATCTACTACCTTAAACATTTACTCTCTCCACCACCAGCGCAGTGGTAGCAGTACGATATACAAGATGCACTGCAGCAACTCAACAAGGCTCCTTTAACAGCCCCTCCCAAACGCATGACCTCTACCACTTAGAACAAGAGAAGACATACGAGAACACCACGACCTGCAAGTTCCCTGCCAAGTCACACACCATCCTGACTTGGAACTATATCACTGTTCCTTCACTGTCACTGGGTCAAAATTCCCAACAGCACTGTGGGTGCACCCATACCTGCTCGAGGGCAATTAGGGATGGGCAATAACTGCTGGCCTTGCCAGCAATGTTCACATCCCATGAATAAATTGAAGTCAGAGGAATGGAATTATCATAGAGGGCTGGGGTGGGGGGCAGCAATAGGTTGCACAGGGAGGGTGTAGCGCTGTAGGAATTGAGAGATTGGGTGGTGTAAAGCCATGAAGGGATTTAAATGAGAGGATAACAATTTTAAACTGGAAGCACTGGAGGATTGGTGATCAATGTAGGTCAGGAAGGACAGGGTGATGGATACTTGATACAGCATAGGTTAAGGGCAGCAGGGTTTTGGATGAGCTGAAGATTAAGGAATGTGGAGTATAGGAAGCTGACCCAGCCATATTTGGAGTGGACAGGCACAGATCCGTGTTTTAGCAGGAGATGGGGTGAGGCAGAGCGACTAGGGTGGGGGTGGTGTGGGGGAATTACTTTACAGATGTTAGCGTGAGCAGTCTTTGTGGCAGGGAGGATACGGGGTCAGATGCTCAGCTGAGTGTTCAGTAGGACACTAAAGCTGCAAATCATCTGGCAGCAGCTGGGTGGGGGATGGAATTGTGGTATTACAAAGGAAATACAAGCCTTCTCATCTAAATCGCTTATAACCCTCTTTTCCCTCATATGCTTTTATTTCAGATTTCCAGCATCCGCAGTATTTTGCTTTTATTTCAGTGTTTAATTAACTGCCACTTCTCTTCCAGGAATGCCTACCCTGAAGTAGTTCTGCTCTTCTCTCAGATGGAATTTTTGTTTGTCTCTTTTGCCCCACCCCCGCTTTACTTGCTTAAAATCTTCTACATTTCTTATATCTGCCAGTTCTGAAGGGTCACTGACCTGAAACATTAACAGCTTCTCTCTCAACAGATGCTGCCAGACCTGCTGAGTATTTCCAGCATTTCTTGTTTTTAATCCTCATATGCTTGTCTAGTTTCCCCTCAAATGCATCTATACAATACGCTTCAACTATTCCACGTGGTAGCGAGTTCCACATTCTCATCATGCTTTGGGTAAACTTTCTTCTGAATTCCCAATTGGAGTTTTTTGATGACCATCTTATACTGACGGCCTCTCATTATGCTCTTCCCAAAGTGGTCCAAACACCAAAATTCAACACCATTCACGACTCCTCAGATAGGGAAGCAGCCCAAGTCTATATGCAGCAAGACCTGGACAACATCCAGGCTTGGGCTGATAAATGGCAATTAACATTCGTGCCACACAAGTGCCAGGCAATGACCATCTCAAATAAGAGAGGATCTAACCATCTCCCCTTGACATTCAACGGCATTACCATTGCTGAATCCCCCACGATCAACATCATAGAGGTCACCATTGACCAGAAACTGAACTGGAACAGCCACATAAATGCTGTGGCTACAAGAGCAGGTCAGAGGCTAGGAATTCTGCAGCGAGTAACTCACCTGATTCCCCAATCTACAAGGCAGATGGGTGCAGCTCCAACACTCAAGAAGCTTGATACCATCCAGGACAAAGCAGCCTGTTTGATTGGCACCCCATTCACCACCTTCAACATTTACTCCCTTCACCACCAACGCACAGTGGCAGCAGTGTGTACCATTTACGAGATACACTGCAACAACTCACCAAGGCTCCTTCAAAAGCACCTTCCAATCACACAACCTCTACCACCTAGAAGGACAAGGGCAGCAGATGCACGGGAACACCACCTGCAAGTTCCCCTCCAAATCACATACCATCCTGACTTGGAACTATATTGCCATCCCTTCACTGTCACTGGGTCAAAATCCTGGAACTCCTTTCCTAATAGCACTGTTGGTGTACCTGCACCACCAAGGACTGCAGAGGTTTCAGGAGGCAGCTTACTGCCTCCTTCTCAAGGGCAATTAGGGATGGACAATAAATGCTGGCATAGACAGTGATGCCCACATCCCCTGAATAAAAGTGATAATATCCCCTCTATCAAAACCTTTCACAATTTTAAACACCTCTATTAGGCTAACCCACAGCTCTCTTTTTCAAGAGAAAAAGAGACCCTGCCTGTTCATCCTTTCCTGATATGCATACCCATGCATTTCTGGTATCATCCTTGTAAATCTTCTCCACATCCTCTCTAATGCCTCTACATCCTTGTAATAATGACAAACAGAACTGCGTGCAGTACTCAATGTGGTCTAACCAAGGTTCAATAAAGGTTTAGCATAACTTCCCTACTTTTCAATTCTATCCCTCTAGAAATAAAGCCTAGTGCTTGGTTTCCTTTTTAATAGCCTTACTTGCTCTACTCCAGTTACACTTGCACCTTTCAAGTAATATGACCTCCCTATTCTTCTTCCCAAAATGTACTACCTCACATTTATCGGTGTTGAACTTCATTTGCCTATTCTGCAAGGTTATTAATGTCCTCCTGTAATTTGTTGCAGTGGTCCTCAAAATCGACTATCCCCATCTAATTTGGTGTCAGCTGCAAATTAGAAATTTTGTTGATTCCAAAGTCCAAATCGTTAATGTAAACTGTGCACAGCAGTGGTCCCAGGACTGATCATTGTGGAACACCACTTCCCACCTTCTTACACTCTGAATAATTACCCTTTACTCTCACTCTCTGCTTTCTGTCTTAAAGCCAGGTAGCAAATTATTCTGCCACTTGTCCACTGACTCTGCATTCTCTGACCTTAATTAATCAATCTAATATGGGACACCTTAGTAAAGAAGTTTTGAAAATCCAGATAAAATTATATCTACTGCACTACCGTTGTCTAGCCTCTCTCAGTTACCTCCTCAAAAAATTCAATAAGGTGCAGCAGGCCATTAAAGGTGGTTGAGGGCTGACTGGTGCAAGGGGAAAGGGATGAGGGAATGATTGGCATGGGTAGTGTGTTTGAGGCAGGGACCAAAAATGATCTTCAGTTTTCCTAATGTTTAACTGGAGAGAGGGGGACCAAGAATACATGCTTCGGGGAAGAAACACGACTGCTTGCAATTCTGTGGCCACAGTTGGATAAGCAAGAGTGGAAACAAGTAAGGGTAGAACAACGAAGAGGCATTGTAAAGGGAGGGTGCAGTCAACCCTGCTAATAGAAAACATAGAAATGTAGAAAATAGTAGGCCATTCGGCCCTTCTCCGCCATTCAAAAAAGATCATGGCTGATCGCCTAACTCAGTACCCTGTTCCCGATTTCTCCCCATATCCCTTGATCCCTTTGGCATTAAGATATCTATCTCCTTCTTGAATATTTTTTAAAATCTTATTTAGGGATACAGCACTGAAACAGGCCCTTCGGCCCACCGAGTCTGTGCCGACCAACAACCACCCATTTATACTAACCCTGCAACAATCCCATATTCCCTACCACTGACCTACACTAGGGGCAATTTACAATGGCTAATTTATCTATTAACCTGCAAGTCTTTGGCTGTGGGAGGAAACAGGAGCACCCTGCGAAAACCCACACGGTCACAGGGAGAACTTGCAAACTCCGCACAGGCAGTACCCAGAATCAAACCCGGGTCCCTGGAGCTGTGAGGATGCGGTGCTAACCACTGCGCCGCAGTGGTCTCTAGAGAATTCCACAAGTTCACCACCCTCTTAGTGAAGAAATTTCTCATCTCAGTTCTAAATGACATACCACGTATCCTGAGACTGTGACCCCTGGTTCTGGACTCCCCAGCCATCGGGAACATTCTCCCTGCATCAGGCCTGTCTAGTCCTGTTAGAATTTTATAGGTTTCAATGAGATCTCCTCTCATTCTTCTAAACTCTAGTGAATATAGGCCTGGTCGACACAATCTCTCCTCATACGTCAATCCTGCAAACCCAGGAATCAGCCTAATAAATCTTCTTCGCACTCCCTCCAAGACAATAACATCCTTCCTCAGATAAGGAGACCAAAACACAAGGTGTGGTCTCACCAAGGCCCTGTATAATTGCAGTAAGACGTCCTTGCTCCTGTACTCAAATCCTCTTGCAATGAAAGCCAACATACCAATTGCCTTCCTAACTGCTTGCTGCACCTGAATGCTTGCTTTCAGCAAGTGGTGTACAAGGACACTCAGGTCTCGTTGCACCGCCCCCTTTCCCAATCTATCACCATTCAGATAATCTGCCTTTCTGATTTTACAACCAAAGTGGATATCACATTTATCCATGTTATACTGCATCTGCCATGCATTTGCTCACTCACTCAACTTGTCCAAATCACACTGGAGCCTCTTTGCATCCGCCTCACATTTCATTCTCCCCCACCTTTGTCTCGTCTGCAAACTTGGAAATGTTACACTTAGTTCCCTCACGCAAGATTAGATTTAGATTTAGAGATACAGCACTGAAACAGACCCTTCGGCCCGAGTCTGTGTCAACCATCAGCCACCCATTTATACTAATCCTACACTAATTCCATATTCCTACCACATCCCCGCCTGTTCCTATATTTCCCTACCACCTACCTATACTAGGGGCAATTTATAATGGCCAATTTACCTATCAACCTGCAAGTCTTTGGCATGTGGGAGGAAACTGGAGCACCCGGAGAAAACCCACGCAGACACAGGGAGAACTTGCAAACTCCACACAGGCAGCACCCAGAATTGAATCCGGGTCGCTGGAGCTGTGAGGCTGCGGTGCTAACCACTGCGCCACTGTACCTTGTGAATATCTGGCGCCCAAGCACTGATCAAGGCGGTACCCCACTAGTCACTGCCTGCCACCCGGAAAAAGACCCGTTTATTCTTACCGTTTCCTGTCTGTCAACCAATTCTCAATCCATGCCAGTATATTACCCCCAATCCCATGTGCTTTAATTTTGCACACCAGCCTCTTATGTGGGACCTGATCAAAAGCCTTCTGAAAATCCAAATACACCACATCCACTGGTTCTTCCTTATCTATTTTACTAGCTACTTCCTCAACAAACTCCATTTAGGTTTGTTAAGCATGATTTCCCTTTCGTAAACCCATGCTGACTTTGTCCAATCCCATTTATGCTTTCCAGGTGTTCTATCACATCCTTTACAATAGGCTCTAGCATTTTCCCCACTACTGATGTAAGGCTAACTGGTCTGTAATTCCCTGTTTTCTCTCTCCCTCGTTTTTTAAATAGTGAGGTTACATTTGCCACCCTCCAATCTGTAGGAACTGCTCCAGAGTCTATAGAATTTTGGAAGATGACCACCAATGCATCCACTATTTCCAGGGCCACTTCCTTTAGTGTAGATTATCAGGCCTTGGGGATTTGTCAGCCTTTAACCCCATTAATTTCCCTAGCACTATTTTTTTTTTTACTAATACGGATTTCCTTCAGTTTCTCCCTCTCATTAGACCCTTGATTCCCTAACATTTCTGGGAGGTTATTTGTGTCCTCCTTTGTGAAGACAGAACCAAAGTATGTGTTTAACTGTTCTGCCATTTCTTTGTTCCCCATTATAACTTCCCTCATTTCTGACTGTAAGGGACCTACATTTGTCTTCACTTTTTTTTTCTCTTCACATATTTATAGAAGCTTTTACAGTCAGTTTTTATGGTCCCTGCAAGTTTACTCATACTCTATTCCACCCCCCCCCCCCCCACTTAATCAACCTCTTTGTCCTCCTTTGCTGAATTCTAAACTGCTCCCAATCCTCAGACGTGCTGCTTTTTCTGGCAATTTTATGCACGAACTCTTTGGATCTAATACAATCCCTAATTTCTTTTGTAAGCCACGGTCGAACCACCTTTCTAGTTTTATTAATTTGATGCCTGCAGAGAGGATCAGGAGGAAAAATGCAATATAACAACCATAAAAGATGACATCTGTGACCTTGATTAGGGCTGGTTCAGTTCTGTGACAGGGTCGGAGACATGATTCGAAAGATTTGAGAGAGTTGCAAGAAAGATGGGCACTAACCTGGAAAGCGACAATACATTTAACAACTTTGGAAAGGAAAGAGGTTGGAGATCGGGCGATAGTTTGCAAGGATGGATGTAATCATTTGTTTTGAAAGGGAGGTGGTAACAGCAGCTTTGAAAGGGAGGGGACACTATCTGAGACAAGGGAACTATTTACATCAGGTAGCATAGAGGCTTGCAAGGGAAGTTGGATATTTAGCAGTTTAGTGGCATTGGGAGCAGGAAACATATTTCATCGCTAAGACGCACTTGGAGAGCACATTAGGGGTGACAGAGAAACAAGAGAAAAGTGTGGGTTTAGGGCTTGGGCAGGGGAAATCTGATGGGGTTTAAGGGAGGAAGGTTTAGCTTCCTAAGCAAGGGAAAACAGGGGAAGCAGAAACTGATTGACGTGAAAGCAGAGATGTCACTATACAACTTTCAAAAATACGTAGTCGGAGTGAATATGATGGGTTTGGTGTGTCTCCCAGCTGAAAGCATTTAATTTTTGCAATGTCTTTTAATAACATTTAGCAGTCATATTTTTGCAGCATCAGTAAATTATTTTTGAATGCAAAGTCCAGAGTTTTAAAAGACAAAATGGTTAATAGACTTATTACAGAGTAAAGTAAATCTAGTTTAATAATTCAGGTGATTTGGTGACTTATAACACAAGGCATTAATAGTGGCTGTATGAGAGAATAGCCATATATAGTGTCAATGTTGTGTTTGTTAACTCCACTTCAGCATCATCCTCCTGTACTACAGGTGAACCAGTCTTTATGGAAAGTGCGACTGTGCATCACATCGAGAATTTCCAGCTGACTATGGCAACTCGTTAGTCAGTGAACAGATTCTGAACATTTCAATACTTCTGTGCACCTTCTGAAAACACTACACATATAACTACTGATACAGTTCAGGTCTGCAGCTGTTTATACGTGCAATTAAAATATAATATTTCAAAATATAACTTTTCTGCACTATGTTGTATTTTAATGAGGGAATTATCAAGCATAAAGTTATAGCTCACGCTTATAATCACTTTCTCAATATATGATGTCAAAAACCCTTCTGTACCTCACAAAAGACTATTTGTATAAAAGGCAGCAAAGGTCGTCAGTAGTTTTCCTGACCGTGGAAGGCGCAACTGAGCCTGATCGGTCACCACCTGACATTCATTTACAGCCATCAGGGGTGGGAATTATGACAGATTTTGCTCCTTCCCTAAACTAGGCACACAGGTCAGTTTAGCGTTTCTAGATTGGGATTAATCATTACCCTGCATATATAGTTTACTTATATACCTGGTGATGCTTTTATCCAGAGCTAGAGATAATTTTACAAATATTTAAGTTATATAATTACTGCGGTCCAAGGGGATCAAGTGCAGAGGCTAAATAAAATTAGTGTTCAAGGTGCTGTGGGTATATTTTGAATGCTTGTTTGTAGTGTTAAATGTAGCTATGGAAACTTTTGAGCCAAATTCGATTCCAAAATTCAGACTGTACTCACCTTGTTTGTGGTGTAGCTATCCCAGATGATCAACTTCCCATCCTGGGAGGCACTGACTAGCAGTCTATAGGGAGAAAAATACAGCTGATACCACTTTCAGAATTATCTGGAATAAGTCCACCCACAACAGTTCAAAAGTGATCTTTAAATTCTAAAATATATTCAAGTATTTTGACACTTCATGTATACCTAGAAACAAGTTTATAAGGCACGAGTTTACAGAAATTAATACCCACAGGTGTATGCTGCACATGACAAATACAAGCAAACTGTATTCCCCAAAACATTCAACTACCATGTGGTTAAACATAGGCAAAGAACAAGGTTTGCATCTGATTTTACCTCAATCAGATTAAAGCATTACTCATCTCTCTCAAAATGACTATAAGATTTCGCCGCTCATCATATGCACTAAACCAAGTTCAGCGAAATACTAAAATTATTTAAAATGGAATTTCTTGACTAAACATTTCAGATTTAATGCAGAAAACTGCATGCTGGGTTTCTGCATTGCTTGATTTGAGAAATTTCAATACCAAACCTTTATAAATATACTTCATTATAAAAGATGGTTCTTACTCTTTTTTTTAAAGTAAATTTTAATTCACAGTTTAATGTTTTGGGAGATAAACATTACATTACACTTTAGGAATGTAAATAAATGGACCCATTTATGTCACATACCTAGTGGGATTAGTCAACTTTAACTTGGTGCATTATTGTATGTGGTAATCAGGTGGCAGTGCAATTATAGAAATTGAAGTGACTGTCATTGAACAGTACTAGGCACAATTACATTTTAAAATTTTGTAATACAGATACAACAGTGAAGTTAATTTTTCTCCACATTTTCATAGTAATAAACGGGTCTCTTAACAAGTGCAGCTATACACACCTGAGATTTTCCTTTGTACGTCATTAATTATCAAGGGTTTAATAACGGAGCAATAACTACGAAGGTCTGCAACACTGAAATCTAAATGATTAAAACTAATTGTCTTTGTATGCTTTTGCCTGATCTTACAGTTAGCTGATATCAATTTTAGAATGGAACTAAACAGGGGCTAAAGCAAAATATACAACTCTAATTTTTGGTACTTCTCTTTAGGGCAGTTTATTTTAATTATATTTTAGTTACAAGCACTTTGATAAGTCACATTAATCTAATCAATATGCAATTTAGCTTTCTGCATATTGTTGCTGTTATGGGACAAATATTCTAAAATTTAATCTTCAAATACAATGCATCAAATTAGAGTGCTTCTTCAAAGATATACTGCTACTATATTCTGCAATTAGGATGTTTTATAAACATGTATACTTCCACATGAGATTTAAAGCTACAGTGGCCTGTAACTATCAAATTTAATATCCCATTCCATAAATATAACAAACTTTGCGTGCAATTATTTTCATGAAACATAGCCGTAAACAACAGCTGGAAGAAATGGTAAACAGCAAGCCACCTGACTAAGTGCAGGAGGGCTTTGCTGAGTAAATGCTTCACTCGCATAGAAGAAACAATGGAATGTTTACTAAAATTTGTGTTGCAAAAAGCAAGCTTGATTTAGTAGTAAACATTTTGGAAACAATAAATACATCTCTTATGGAATTACATTTAACTTTTAAGTGGATGGCCAAGGGACAAATATCTAAACTATATAAATGCACATGTCTGATGAACAAAGGGAGAAGTTTATTTTGCCTGTTTGACAAAGTTGCAGAAATGATGGGTCATATGGCTCATCTACAGATGAACAAGCCCATTCCCTGATGGACTCAAGGGTATAGGTGCATCTGATAACACAGCAGTTAGATTTCCCTATTGGTCTAATCCACACCTGCTTCAGTTTAATTAGCTGAAGTCTTGGTTTGTGCATTTATCCATCCATACTTCTAAAATCTGGATGCTTTAACCCTTCTTTGCATGAAGCATCATCTTGTGTCGAAAATGAAAATCCTTCCAATGTCAGAATATGAAAAGCTTAAGATATAATCAAAGAATCAATTGTGCTGCATTATTAAACCTTCTATTGGCACATTGGTTTTTGTTCCATTTATTGTCCTATTTCAAGAAATCTGGTTTGACAGAATACTGATACTCATTATTGAAATATGCAGAAGTATGAAAGCAACCCAACAAGTCTCCACAATGTTATTAGGTTAAAGTCAACACCCTCATGCAGAACAGATCCAGTGCTAAGTAACTACTAATACAGTGCTCTATTAGATAAATTCTTCAAACCTTAATTGCACTGTATTAAAAACACTATACAGTTAACATTTCAATGTTTTCATCGAATATCACTCAATTATTTATGTTGTGCATTGGTCTTCTCTCCAGAGTCATTAGATAATGAAAACAAGCCTTCTGGGGATATAAGCAGCAAACAAAATTCCATTTAAAATGGCACTGTGCCAATGACTAGTCTGTTTGTTAACTCAATATTTTTTTAAAAATCCCAATGAACTTATTTTATCCCATGCTACTGCTCCACACAGTCACTATCCATCAGAATAGATAGAAACACTTAGAAAACAAGAGAACTAATGATTACACACCTGGAATCAGTACCCCAGTGCATTGCATAAATTTTAGCAAGGTGGCCTCGTAGCGTTCGCCTAGTACGCATCTGAATTCGACCCACGGGATCAATGTTAGCTGTGATCTACAAAGGGAATAAGGAAAATGTCAGCTTACAGAGAACTTTTCTCATTAATTATTTCATAAAAAGTTTAGAAATCACTATCACAATAACTAAAAATCTAACATCTAGTATTGAAAGGTTTTTCAGTAGCTAAATCAACAAGCTTTTGTATTTATATTTATGAATCTGGCAAATTGAGAGAAAGCCAACAGGTTAATAAATCAAAGGTGATATTGGTCGCATTAGGTTCTTTTAAGTATGATTGACCAGTAATTATGAATAGACACTCAGACGGACTCCCTACTGTTCTCCCTAGTTCAGGATCTCCTTCCGCAAATGCATTACCCCACTGCTATCCAAGCTGAGATCAGTTAGCTCAACAGAGAAGATCCTGATTTATATCTTTTAGTATTAGGCAGAAAGCTTAAAAGGTTGTGGGATAATTAGTTACTTGACATAAAAGTGGCAAAAGATCCAGGAAAACTTAAAAAACCTGACTGGGAAAATGTAAAAAACAGTGAATTGCAAAAAACCTTAGAAACTAAAAGGCTACAAGAAAAAAAAAGTATTTTAGTCACTGATTTTGAAACAAAGGGGGTGGGAGATTTATGCAGGGGCTGGTAGTTAAAGATGTCATGAGTTATGACCAAGTTCACCAAGTGATTTATCTTTTCTGTGCAGCATGTCCAGTGGTATGTCTGTGGATAAGTGGGCTAGATGCACTGAAGGTCAGTTCCTGCCTAAAAATTAGTTACAAAAATTTTAAGGATATTTATATTAAATCCTTCGCATTCACCAAAATCTACGGACAACAAACCTTATCCTACTCTAACAACTTGTGTGAAACCTTTGAATTAGACTGTAGCACAAATTACAGAATTAAGTTTATATAAAAACTCTACAGACCAGTTATAACATGAATCAATCCTGAGCCAAAGTGCTGGCATGTGGCAACAATCATGTTAGGACTGTGTCTCACTCCAAGATGAAAAGAAAAACTAATTTAATTGCAATTACTTAAGATATCTTTTTGTTTGAATTTTCCTGCCACATTATAGCACATCTAGGATGGAAATTAAAATCCAACAGTAGAAATAAAAAGAAAAGTTTGTTGTCTGAAGGTTGAAACAGGTGAATCTAATCATCTTTGTTAATGTGAACTCAGCCATTAAATTGTTTGCTGACTTGTATTCTAAGTTTGAGTCAACATTTTAAAAAAGCCTTAAAAAAAGGGGATACAAACATTTCAATGACCATAATATCTCCACATTATAGATTACAGAAATTCATCCAAAACTGTTATATTTATAGAATCACAGAAGTTACTCAACAGATTGTAGTTTGGACCATTACAGATATGTTAGCTCTCCAACTGAAGATAAAAGTCACTCCAATCCTCTCTCTCTTTTAAATACTTATTTTGTTTTCTTTGAAATGTTAATCTTTGTTACACTTTTTGACAAGAATCGTGCCAAGAAAGAAAATAAATTCTTATATCCCCCTTCACTATTCTAGAGATAACCTTGTTTTTAAAATGACTCATTACAAATCCCATTATTTCATAATTACCTTCTCAAAACTTAATAGTCTTCAGAACTAATAGATCACTACCCCTTAACCTTCCATTTCCAATTAAAAATGTTCCTTTTGTTTTCTTCATCACTATGACCTTCAATTCCTGATAAAGTTCTTCACATAACTAATATTGTTCCTCTAATGAGATGCCTAGAACTGCAAACATCAAGGTCTCAATGTCTTGTAGAATGCATCAACCACTTGTCGTAAATCCTTTATATTTAAAACACAGAATGCCATTGGCTTTTTAATGCCCCATTTTACCTGTACCACCACTTTTGAAGTTATATCTGCAAAATATCTATTCTCTACATCATATTTTATATATATTTACATATATATTCTTTCACTGTTCTTTTCCCCCTCTGCCCAGATGTACTGTCACATTTCTCTTCAATGAACTGCATTGGTCACAAGCCTACTTCACTAACCTGTTTATATCTTCCTGCAGATCCCCGAATTCTTCCTGTCAGCTTGCAATGCTCTCTAGTTTGGTGCTACCCAAATTTCAATGTTAGTTCTCCTCTGCCTACGCCCAAATCATTTATACAAACAGGACAATTGGACAGGGTTGCAGGACAGACCCCAATTTGTTAAAAATGCATTTACACCTATTTTCTGCCTTTCAACTATTTGCTACTGCTGTAGCATTCTCTTAAATACCACGTGTTACTTTTTACAAGTTTCTTCCACAAATCAAATACTTTTCGAAAATCCATATACATTCACAGCATTCCCTTTGTCAATTCGTATTCCAATTATCTCAACCAAAACAAAATCAATTAAATTGGCCAAACACAACCCACCCTTTACAACTGCATACTGATGGCCCGACAAGCCTATATCTAAGCATGCATTAATTTATGGACTTAATTACCCACAACTGATGAACGACTATCATCTTGCAGTTACCCTTTCCCTTTCTTGAACAGGTATATTTTCTGAAGCTTTTAAATACTTAAAATATGAAAAAATGGAAAAACTTGCAAAAAAAAAATCTAAATCTGAGTATGCCATCACTAACTATATCCTTACCTGGGCCAGAGTGGCATCTGCACATGCTTTCCTGGCATCCTAAAAAGGAAAAGCGAAACAATAAAAATGTGCTTCCAATATAAGCCCATCCAGAAAGATCGATAGCCTAAAGAGCATTAATGCAATTCTAATACTTTATCCCTTTCAAAAACTTTTCCATTAGTCAATTTTGATCCTTTTAATTCATTGGGATGTGGAAGACAATGGCAAGGCAGCACTTACTGCCCACCCCTAGTTGCCCCAAGGACATTGAGAACACAATTTGTGGGATTGGCCTGACCAGGTATACCAGATATAGGTGGCAGGACATTCATGAACTAGTTGGGTTCTAAATCCAGCAGCTTTCAAGGTCATCTTTTGGATCTAGGCCAAGATGTATTGAATTCAATTTCACAACTTGCTGTGATGGGATTTGAATTCATGACTTCTGTCCAGTTGCTGTTCAGTGCTATAACCACCAGTCTACTGTACCCTGCTTAATCTGAAAGCGTTCACAGAACAGCAATAAGTTTTGAACAGCCGCTCAAAAGTGAAACACAAGTAGGAATACACTAATGTTGATCACTCTAGTTTGAGCTCAGTAAAATGATGCTTTAATTGCCTGGCACACAAATTTATCAGGCCAGTTATTTCATTTAGTTTAGTTGTGCTTACTCCCAAGATATACAATTACCAGAAATGATAGTAGTCCTCTTCTGTAGTTTCAAATGACTTCAAAAACCCACCAACTTCTTCACTAAAAAGCAGGGTTAAAAACACTTTATGTTTGATAAAACTATTACTTAATGACTCTGCGTCTGCATACTTTTCCAATATATAAAAACAGGCTTTACTTTCTCAGACTAATAGAGGAAATTCTTACAAGATTTTAGAGATCTTATATCTCTCATTGGAAAATGAAAAACTTGTAGTGTTTGACTTTAAGAGCTCAATTATCCATTAATTTAATTTTAATCCTTTACACTTGTGAAAAAACCTTGAGACCCATGATACCAGAAAAAAAACCCAGAAATGTAACCTATTTTTCTGTGTTTCAAAATGACACTGCACCAACTTATCCAATCGCTAGCTGGCAGCACCAGTCTTGTGAACTCAGATGAGGTATTGCCCTTGCCTTCTGATTCTACCTTCAATGGTTTTCTCTTTTCTCCCAACTATAACATTGTGTCAAAAAGGGAAACCCAAGAACAACTTCCACTGAGTAAATCATCTCAGGCACTTTCCTTCATGTCCTGGCGAAAATATACAGCCAACAGGAGTCCAAATAGCAGACCTTTACTGGTAGCTCAACCCTTCCAAGTTGAACCTATCTTATCCGACATACCCCCTTCATCAAATTATGTATCTGAATTGAATTCTTGTATCAAGAATGGGTTGCAAACTTAGTTGGTTCATCTTAAAAGCTATCCAGCTGGACTGGGAGGCAGAGAACATTTGGCACTGGCTATTCATGTCTGGGTCCCGAGTACAAATACAAGCCAGATTGATGAAATTAAAATCTCCTCTGCCTGATGGTTGCTTGGTAATCTCAATATAGCAATTGGGGTTATGGGCCTACAGCATGAGTCTGCCCTAAGTTACAGCAAATTGACTTGGAGAGGCCACAGGATGGCTTGTACGCGAGGTGGGAAAAAATGCCACATAGATGCAGCAGAGTGCTTTGGGGCCAATGCATGTTGCATAATGTAGACACCAGATGCTTGAGATGAGAAGAGCTTCTTTTCCCAACTGTAACACCTTCACCTTAAGCACTTCTTTTTAAATGGCTCACACTTACTCAATTTTTTCTGAAGGACCTTAACCAACTGGAGAAACTGTCTTGCTTGGCATTTTTTTTATATCAGTTTGTTCCTGGCTACATAATAATCAGTGCACTTCAAAAAAAAAATTGTGAAGCATTCTGAAACTACTAGGGTGGGAGGAGCGCGTGGAGTGACCTCAATCACCTAGAAGGATAAAGGCAGCAGACACATGGAAGCATCACCACCTGCAAGTTCCCATCCAAAGCCAAACCATCCCGACTTGGAACTGTGCCTTTGTTGATTCACTGTCACTGGGTCAAAAACCTGGAACTCCCTTCCTAAAGACACTGTGGGTGCACTTACACATGGCCTGCAGCAGTTCAAGGCGGCAGCTCAACATCAACTTCACAAGGGTAATTACAGATGGGCAACAAATGCTGGCCTTGCCAGTAACATTCACATCCCAGGAACAAATATTTAAAAAACATACCAGCAGACAAGTTGGGCTGAACCTGTTTCGGCACTATAAATGCTATCTAATACGTAAAGGCATTTATGTACATAAGCAGCTGAACCAGTTTAGGTACATTGCACCACAGATTTCACCAACATCCGCAGCTGCACGGTACCGATGTGTTTAGATTCTTCACCCATTCAGCAATGAAATCTTTGCTGTGATAGGTAATTTGTACCATGTGCATGACACCACAGGGAAGTCAGCTGCCAACCAGGTAAGCATGTTTTGCAGTTAATGAGGCCCATGAAACTTTTTGCTCAAAGCCAAAGCTACATTTTCACAGTCTAATGGTCCCCATTCGAGGTAGAAATCAAATGTCTGAAATTCTCTGACCTGCAATAATAGACTAATACCTGGAATGGGTGGGTTGCCTTATGAGGGAAGGCTGGACAGGCTAAGCTTGCATCCGCTGGAGTTTAGAAGAGTAAGAGGCAACTTGATTGAAACATAAGATCCAGAGGGGTCTTGACAGGGTGGATGTGGAAAGGATGTTTCCCCTTGTGGGAGAATCTGTAACTAGGGGGTCACAATTTAAAAATAAGGGGTCGCCCAGTTAAGACAGAGATGAGGAGAAATTTTTTCTCAGGGTTGAGTGTCTTTGGAACACTCTTCCTCAAGAGGCAGTGGAAGCAGAATATTTTAATATCTTTAAGGCAGAGGTAGATAGATTCTTGATAAGCAAGGGGATGAATGGTTATCAGAGGTAGGTGGGAATGTGGAGTCGAAGTTACAATCAGATCAACCATGATCTTATTGAATGGCAGAGAAGGCTAGAGGGGCCAAGTGGCCCACTCTTGCTCCTAATTCATATGTTCATAACATTCAACAGGTCTTTGATAGGTTCCAAACCGGAGTGTTCAGGAACACTGGTTCCTAAGCTGGCATTGTACATTCATAAAAATGAGAGAGTCAGGAACAAAGAAATGCTGACATTCAGTATCCTGAACCCCTGGAGAGTCCTGACTTGCTTACCCTTGGTTGAATAATTGCAATTAAAGCACTGGTGCACAATTTTGGGGAAGGGGGTTTAAATTGCAGGGTGCAGATTTAAAAAACTAGCTAATCAGCCCCACCAAATAATATCCCTACAGGCCGATCACAATGCAAGAGTAGGCCAGAAACACATTTCTTTCACTTCCACCCCTACCTCCCCAAACGAAAACATGCCAGCTGAACATGCTATAAAGGAAATTGCAGTCAAACCCACAATCTGCAGTGTACTGATCAATGCAGTCATTCCTTTCAAGTTTAACTTTTAAAAATCTGCCTACTTGTGAATTCAGACCAAACTAAAATGTAATTTTTGTTCTGCAAGTGTGGGCCAGCTGCTGTAATACTCACTCGGATCTGATTCTTCAATTGCTCGGCCTCCTGACGTAACTGATCCAGCTCACTCATTTTCCTGTACTAAATTTGTGCTTTATTGCCTCCACTGGATCACTCCGATATCTAAAAAACAAACAAACAGTAGCATGTCACATACTCTGTCAATGATCAAACAGACTGGAGAAAAAAAGTACTTGCCAGAACTCCTAATGTAGCTAAAATGTAGGAGGAGTTAACACAATAAAGACAAAGAACTGCAAAACTGATTTTTTTTGAAAGGTGCATTACTTTTAGTCATCAGCAAAAATTAAGGAAAATGTATGCAAACTGTGATCAAAATTTCAAAACATTTTAACAGAATGAACTTATAAAATCTTATTCCGCATTTTTCTAGCGTCTCGATAATATATTTATATAAATCAAACAGATTAACAAAAATACACAATTTACAGATATAACAGCTTTCCAAAGTTACATATTTCTGTTTTTCTTTTAAATGCTCTTAGTACTGAGGGGAAGACAGATAATCTCCATCAGCAGCGCTGTCTGAACCAGGAAATCTTCAAAATTTTTCAGTTGTTATATACTTACAATTCTTTTCAGTTTCTAAATGTCAGCTTGTCCTAATGGTTCAACACTTTCCTACAGTCTAGTCCATTTGCTAGGTGTGTATGGCTGCGTCTTTCACAGCAGTATAATTCACTCAGGCTCAGTGTTGTTGATTCCGCTGCTAAGCCAAATCGGTTTAACAAAAACCTGCTGATTATACAAACCTACCACAATCCATGACCCAAATCCAGTTACTGCCACAGGACAACTCAATTTACATTTACACCACTGCCCCTCTCCATGTTAAGCCAATAGAAAGCTGGCATTTAGATGGAACAATGGCCAGGTTTCATTCATAGCTAGAGGTGAAATTACTTGAGATGTTATTTTCTGAGAAACCAGAAATATGAAAGTCACTTTTGCTTGTTTCTTTTCCTCTACTAGAACACGAGCAGAGAATCTACTTGGCATTTCAGAGACATTGACAAATCAGGTTCTATGAGCTGAAATGATTGTCCCAACTAATTCTGCCACTAAGTACATTAAAAATACAATGGCTAAGTCATGTGCACAGCTCCAACGGGACTTATTTGGATACTACACTTTTTTGTTACAAGGCCATCCACTTTGAAGGGTTTCTTCAAAAATCTAAACTATAGAAGTGAACTGACCAACTGAACTTCTCAACTGTTAAGACTGTCTTGCAGTTAAAAAAACAAACTGGCAATTTAAGCAAAATGTTAAGCACTTGTTTTTAAAATCTCATTGAATAATTCTGTATTTTTGTTACTACAGATGAAACTTTACAATAGGAACTTAAATGCATCTATGGCTGACAAAACTTACTTGCCCAACTCACCAAGATGCCACTTTTATTTGGTGAATAGCTGGATCAGTACTGTAGCAGTATTAAGTCCCAACTGCAAAATGGCTTCTAACCTGCATGTTGATTGGCCCATTCTCCTAAACTGGGTTTGTGGATTGGCAATGACACCAAATCCTTTAATCTTTTTATGAAAAAATATGCCAGGGTTAATGCTATCAGAATAAGATCTAAGCTATAGGGCTGTCAGTACTATTTACTGCTCAGTGTAATGAATGACCTCTATATCATTTTAATCACACTAATTTACTCACTTACAGTGTAGCTGTAACTTTCTCCTCAGTAGCTGATGCAACTAGACAGCTTTAGTATACAACGGAGGTCAAATTTGGGCCTTGCTATGTTACTAATGCTATTCCTATCAACTGGGCCAGTGTTATAGTATTTCAGTTATTCTAATGTGTTTAGTCACTCTTATAATGCAGGGTCAGAGAGACTATGCATTGGTTCCAACGTTCACTACGCTGGCCCATGGATCACAAATTTTTGTATGCAAATCCCTTGGTTAAATAAATTTGACTATTTTCAGAAGTAATGTGAGCCCCAGGAATGGTTGATCGGCCATTTTCAAAGTCTGCACGACAATTGTGGTGACAGTCTTTAGAACGAAGATTTCTGACAAGTCTATCAGCAAAATTCATGTTCTGGTGTCAAGATGTCTTGTAAGTAAACTGAAAGTTGCAGCCAGTGAGTGAGCAATTTTAACAAAATCTGCTCACTGGTAAAGAAACTAGCTGGCATTGAACATTGTGCTACAGGCGCTTCAAGCTAAATGATGGATATTTCAAGGGCTTCAGCTTTTGTAGGCGCTGGGTTTAAATATACCTTGCCTGAAAACTGCAGATACTAAAGAAACATTTAATACCACTGCCCACAGGGCCTGAAGCCCTCAATTATTATTATATATATTTTTTTTTAAAAGTAATTTAACTGTCTTTTACATATTTTCATTTAAATACGCCATGAGAAGTTTAGTTTAGTTTAGAGATACAGCACTGAAACAAGGCCCTTCGGCCCACCGAGTCTGTGCCGACCATCAACCACCCATTTATACTAATCCTACACTAATTCCATATTCCTACCACATTCCCACCTGTCCCTATATTTCCCTACCACCTACCTATACTAGGGGCAATTTATAATGGCCAATTTACCCATCAACCTGCAAGTCTTTGGCATGTGGGAGGAAACCGGAGCACCCGGAGGAAACCCACGCAGACATAGGGAGAACTTGCAAACTCCACACAGGCAGTACCCAGAATTGAACCCGGGTCGCTGGAGCTGTGAGGCTGCGGTGCTAACCACTGCGCCACTGTGCCGAAAATACATAGTTGAGTGTACATACTAAACTGATTTTTAACAACGTGCTCAGTTTACTTAATGCAGTTTTTCATTTATTTTGCAAGATATTCCGATTAATAAAATGCTGGCATAAAGTGATCAGTAACATGTAAACAGGGTGATGAGTATATTGGGACTGAAGTACCAACTATGAATAAATCAATTGCCAGGTCTGCCACACATTTTAAGATGACTAGTCTAAATGTCTGTATAGACAACCTTTTTAAGCATTGCCAGTTTAGAGTCAAGTGTTTAAATACTGGTTTTCAATCACACTCATTATGTACAGTCCAGATATAGATATATATATATATATATATAGTGTTAAAATTAATATACCAAAAATAATGGGAATCAGTAATCCAATTATCGAACTAACTAAATTTGGAGACAGGGGTTTACAGGTTATCCAATAATACATTGGCAAGGACAAAGTAATTTACACCCCAGGCATTTGGTTTAATGTAGTGGCTATTAGGCACAACGCAGTGACACCCAGGCCACATGAAAACTCTCCAATATTGAGGGTTACTTAGTCCAAACAGCTGACTGGCCAAATTTGGTTTGGGACCAAAAAGAAGAATTGTATTTCTACAGTGCCTTTCACAACCTCAGGACACCCCAAAGCACTTTACAGTCGAAATACTTTTGAAGTGTAGTCACCTATGATGCTGGAAACAAAGAAGCCAATTTGTGCACAGCAAGCTCCCACAAATAGCACTATGATAATGACTAGATAATTTTTTTAAATGGTGATCGATTACATCTATAAGCATGTTCTTACAGCAAGAAAATGTGTGTCTGTTGCAGTCACTATTTTCAGTTACTGTTCTTCCATTCTTTCCAACTCTACGCAGACTGGTTTAAACTGGATTGATCAACTTGGATTACACACAATGGCAGATACAGAAGATATGTTGTAAAGAGCAACTGGGAATGGGGATGAGGGAAGAAAATTAAAAAGCAAGGAAATAGAGAAGAAAAAAATGAAACAGGAAGACAAGACAAATGATTAAAAAAGATAGAGATTACCCAATACTCAAATTCACAGTTTACCTTTATGACTAGGGGGAGGCAGTGGCATAGTGCTAATGTCACCGGATCTAGTAATCCAGAGCCAAGGCTGGGGGCATGGGTTAGAATCCCACCATGGCAGATGGTGAAATTTGAATTCCTTTAATAAATCTGGAATTAAAGAGCTAGTCTAATGGTAACCATGAAACCATTGTCGATTGTTGCAAAAACCCATCTAGTTCACTAATGTCGTTTAGGAAGGAAATCTACTGTCCTTACCTGATCTGGCCTACATGCGACTCTTAAATATCCTCTGAAATGGCCTTGCAAACCACTCAGTTCAAGGGCAATTAGGTATGGGCAATAAATGCTGGCCTAGCCAGCGACGCCCACAACCCACAAACGAATTTAAAAAAT
This sequence comes from Heterodontus francisci, assembly GCF_036365525.1. Taxonomy (NCBI): domain Eukaryota; kingdom Metazoa; phylum Chordata; class Chondrichthyes; order Heterodontiformes; family Heterodontidae; genus Heterodontus; species Heterodontus francisci. Next base: position 4,041,616 of record NC_090407.1, on the reverse strand, counting down.
TTGACCCCAAAGAAAGTGGACAAATCAAACTTGCGACTGACTGCTGGATCAAGGAGTAAAACTTTTTGATGGACAAATGTTGACCCATATTCCATCATGCTCACTATAGGAAGACAGCTAGATGTGACTAACAGGATAGCATAAATGTTGGTAATTTTGATAATGACTAGAAAGAAAAGGTTTAAAAAGAGGATTGCAAGAAGTACCCACCAACCCCACTCCCCCAAAGCGAATGCTGGGAGTAAATTCCAAGAAAAACTAAAGATTGTGGAAAAACAACCAATGGTTGCATCTTCCAGCTGGACAAGTTTGAATACCAATTTAATGTACTGCAGATTAACCACATCTGTCTTAATATTAGCATACATTATGAGCAAAACCTTGGACTCTTAAAACCTTTTAAAGTGTGGAGTTTAAGGGCATAAATTTTCCTTTTAGTGAAAGTATTTGACTAATGAAAAATCAACATTTTCAGTATAATCTTAAAATTCTTTTAAAAAGGCCATTTAAATGCACTTTGAAGATATGCCTGAAAAAAACTTCAACTATAAAAGTTTGACCCGTCAACTTGAAGTTGAAGGTCAATAAAAACGCTCTCAATCAGCAACAGTGACATCATAATACCACTGAAAGACCAGCAAAACACTACAGATGCTGGAAACCTGAGAGAGAGAGAAAATGTTGGAAGCACTCAGCAGGTCTGACAGCATCAGTGGTGAAACAAAGTTAATATTTCAGGTTGCTATGATGAAAGGCCAATGACCTGAAACATTAACACTGTTTCTCATTCTACATATACTTCTTGACCTGCTGAGTGTTTCCAGCATTTTCTATTTTTATTCCATACCACTCGCCTGTTAAAAAACTGATTATCCACTTTCGGTGTGCATATTGGGAGGTGTGGGCAAAGAAAGTTGGAAATGTGGATATAGATACTAGAGTACGGAAGAATGATCTGATTAGGGTGGTCTGTCCTTCTGCAGAAATCAGACTCCTATTTAATTCACAGAACAGTACATCAGATACATACTATGGTAATACTATGTTAATCATTTTCCAATTCAATTTCACATTATCTAATCAGCACATTATTCAATTCACTGATGCCATCACTCAACAGCATATATGAATGCAGAAGTTCAGTACTCATAAGGCCCAAGTGGGTCTGAACACCAATTTTGTCATGAAACAGTCATTTTCAATCTTAATTGGCTTTCATGCGAGTTATTCTTTTAAAGTCAGGTTCAAATAATGATTCAAGTATGTATTGTATGTTATCAATTCTCCCAAGTGTCCTACATAATGGCTTTTCCTTTATTTAAGGAATTTACTCCTACCCTTGGGTAGAGACATGAATCAGCTGCATTTATATAGACACCTGCAGGCTTTTCGTCCCACCTATACCTGAAGCACAAGATGAACTTGGCAGAATCACTATGGCCAACCCAGGAAGATCCATTTTTTTTTTAAACCAGATCTTCCTGGACTAATCCAGCAGGTCTACATTAAGGTTTCTGCAGGCAATACAAATGCATGCTTTGAGAACCAGCAGTGCAAACAACACATCACGCAATATAAACCAGTTCAACCAATTTTACACTAGCCACCTTGGCTTAGGCCTCCAGATTTGACCTGAAGTCATTCCCTACATGTGCAAACTGTTGGGCAAGATGCCAAAGCAGCAAAATTGGTGGGCAAGTACCTAAATGGACTCATGGATAACTAAGTAAATCGATTAGCTATTTCTGAATTGCCTTCCGGGCTTAAGATACACCTGAGGAGTTAATCACCTAGGACATTTCAAAACCTCAAGAATCTAGCAGCATGAACAGCAATAGTTTCAACTAATGCATAGCACACAAAACAGTCTGATGTTCCCATGAAAAGTTTTCGCCCCACAAGGTACATTTAAAAATTAAAACGGACAGTGAATTGTCTTATTTGTACAATAAGCCTAAAAATAATGGAACTGGAGGTTTAAATTCAGTCAAAATAATTTTCATCTGTTCAAGTTATTGTTTAAAATAATCATCTCTCATTGATACCTAGTGACCCCTGTTGGAAAATATATATGTGGATGAAAGTTTAGATTCAGATGTGGTCCCTATTCAAATTACTTGATGCTGACAAAGGTTAACATGAGGAAGGGCAATACCAAAGGACGAAACCACAGAGCCACAACTAGCATGCACCACTGCCAGAGAACAAACTAGCATTTGCATCATTTTTTTAAATTTCCAAAATATACTTTATTCTTAAAAATCTGTAAAAAAAAAATACATGACAAAACAGTTCTAAACAGCGCCAAGTCAAAAATTACAAACAGTGCAAAGGTCAGTTTCCTTCAATACAACCATGAGTTGCCTCACAACCCTTCCAGAGCATTTGCATCATGCCTTTGACGTCCTTAACACTCAAAACATTAGCCAATTAAGTTCTTTGCAAGCATCGTCATTCCTATAGTTCACACAAACTGTTTTAGTGATACGGTTGAGAGACAACCAGAGATGTCCTACTCTTTTCAAATAGTGCCATGGGAGTTTTATGTCCACCTGAGCAAGGAGACTGCACCCTGATTTTATGTTTCAAGATAAAGGAGAAATTTGGGAATGGGTGCAGGTAAAAATGATTTGTTTAGCATATTAATGCCAATACATGGTCAAAAACATTGCACTTAAGCCAATATACTCCAGCTCCAAAGAAGGGTCACTGACCCAAAACGTTAACTCTGCTTCTCTCTCTCCACAGATGCTGCCGAGTATTTCCAGCATTTCTTGTTTTTATTCCAGATTTCCAGCATCTGCAGTATTTTGCTTTTATTATGCCAATATACTTATTATGGGATGTTCTTAATGCATCAACCTTTCATTGTTCTCAATTAAGTTACCAACAGCAACCCCATTAATTCCAGTACATATCTCAATACATTCTCCTGACGCAATCAATGTTTGGAAGAATAAAACTCCATAATGGCACTCCTAGCTAGATTTACAGTTGAAGTGGACACAGAATATGAAAATGTCATTCTTCACTAAATATCAGTGACCACACTGGATTCTTGCTCAGCACTTATTCAGTCACTGTAGACAGTGTAATGTGAGATGGTCCACATTCCACTGCTTGCAAACTGAGTTTAATTTGGTGATTAAAATGGGATAGGTAGAGGAAAATACAGCTGCACAGAGCTGGCAGTGGGAGAAAAGAGGCTTCCATTCAGGTTGCGCTTTAGGATCCGGGGCATTGACAAAGTCAGGTCATGATAATATCGGAACAAAATGCTCCATGAACGAGGAAGCAACAAATTCAAATTATGCTTAAGTCAGGTCTCAGCACAAATAAGGTATTATTGTATTTCTGGACGAGAGGAAAAGAGTGTTGTTGCTTCAAAAAATAAATATTTACAATTTATTCCCAGAGAATGAAAATGATCCAATTACAATTCATAATGAAAGTTAAAATACAAATTATATGTATTAAGGGATAGCACCAAAACTCCAGAGGCCTAGATACATCAGTTTTTTAAAAAATATTCATTCATGGCATGTGAGCATCACTGGCAAGGACAGCATTTATTGCCTGTTCCTAATTGCCCTCGAGAAGGTGGTGGCGAGCCACCTTCTTGAACCCCTGCAGTCCATGTGGTGTAGGTACACCACAGGGAGTTCCAAGTTTTTCGCCCAGTAGTGAAGGAGCAGTGATATAATTCCAAGCCAGGATGATGTGTAGCTTGAAGGGGAATTTGCAGGTAGTGGCTGCTCTCATGTGCCAGCTGCCCTTGCCCTTCTAGGTCGGAGAGGTCATGGGTTTGGAAGGTGCTGTCGAAGGATGCTTGGCAAGTTGCTGCAACCCATCTTGTAGATGGTACACACTGTAGCCACGGTGCGCCAGTGTTGGAGCAAGTGAATGTTTAAGTTGGTGGATGGGGTGATCAAGCAGGCTGCTTTGTCTTGGATGGCATCAAGCTTTTTGAGTGTTGTGGCAGCTGCACTCATCCAGGCAAGTGGAGTGCATTCCTTCACTCTCCTGACTTCTGACTTACAGATGGACAGGCTTCGGGGAATCGGGCGGTAAGTTATTCGCCACTGAATTCCCAGCCTCTTACCTGCTCTTGGAGCCACAGTATTTATAAGGCTGGTCCAGTTAAGTTTCTGGTTACCCCCAGGATGTCGCTGGTGGGAGTCTCAGTGATGGTAATGCCGTTGAACATTGAAGTTACTAAGCCATTCTTCCTTAAAATTCAAACGTTCAAATTTACCAACTGCTTAGTATTTATAAGCAGTCACTTGGAACAGCAATTGCAGTATTTAAAATCATAAGCAATGCTAACTGCGGTGACGTTCACTAAGAACTGATAAAATCCAACTCAGTGACTACCTGAATTCTTCTTTCTTCTTTTGGGCCTCCTTATCTCGAGAGACAATGGATACGCGCCTGGAGGTGGTCAGTGGTTTGTGAAGCAGCGCCTGGAGTGGCTATAAAGGCCAATTCTGGAGTGACAGGCTCTTCCACAGGTGCTGCAGAGAAATTTGTTTGTTGGGGCTGTTGCACAGTTGGCTCTCCCCTTGCGCATCTGTCTTTTTTACTGCCAACTACTAAGTCTCTTCGACTCGCCACAATTTAGCCCTGTCTTTATGGCTGCCCGCCAGCTCTGGCGAATGCTGGCAACTGACTCCCACGACTTGTGATCAATGTCACACGATTCAATGCCATGATAAAGTTCAATATTCTACTGTGCTACAGAACTTTTTGAATACACAGTATTTTTGATCCCCTCCCAATGCCTGCCACCTCATTGCAAACACGTACTATTACATGTCCAATTGAACATGAGGTATACATGATGGGAGCAGATGGTCAAGTTTTAAGTGAAAAGTTAGTTGTTACGACCAGGCGGGAGGAGTGCGCTGTTAATTCAATCCCTCTTCTCCACAGGCCACAACAGATCAGTAAATTTTCCCACTTACCGAAACAGCCAATTAGATACTCTATTTGTCCCCAGAATAATGCGCACTAACTAGGTTTCTATAATAAACAAAATTATCTGTTTATTATAAACCAAGTCTTAACTAATAATGAAGTAAATATGTGTGAATTGAAATTTTAAAGCCCCATGTTTTTATCCTAGCCCTCATGCATCCAAAAACTGGTTAACCGGGGAAAAATAGGGATTTTTGTTTACAGCTGTTACAAAGGAATAGAAGGAATTTTAAAAAACTTTTACTGATGAGATGAAAGTCCTTTGTTCTGGCGAGGTGTCCCAAAGTCGAATTTTTGTCTGCCAGCAGGAATCTTTCCCGACGAGGTTGAAGAACAGTCTGGGTAGGCGTTCAAAGAAATTTAACTGCAGATAGGTCTCCCATCAGGTATGAAGCAGATGTTCCAGTACTCTCATGTTTGATGTAAAGTTCATTTGAAAATGAAAGGTTTCTGCAATTATTCACGAGTTATCAAAAATACAGGAGGCAAGAGTACAACTTCATACAAGTTTTTGCTTTTCAAGAGTAGGGATTCTTTAAAGAGAGGTAGCAGTTTTCATCTTAACTCCTGGCAGGTCCATATGCCGATTCCAACTGCCTGTTTTTAGTCCAAAAACCAGCATCTTTTAACAGTTTGTGAAACCAAACTTTTTTTCCAAGTCTCATACTAATCAAATTTTCTCATCACAACAAAATAGCTAAGTCAAACCCCGTGTTTACTTGAAATCACCTGCTTTCCAGTAAAATAAAAGCTTGTTTACTGGTTAATCTTCTGGTGAACTTTCTTTAAAAAAAAACACCCAAAAGTCAGCCTCTTCAGTTTAAAAATACAGATTCCAAGTTTTAACAAAAATATATGGAAACTCTCATTGCTCCTGCTGCAGTAGTTACTTTAAACTGATCCTACCTTGGTACACAAGAATTGAATTGAAGCCATGCACGTCTCCTACAGTAATTGGCAAATATTCTACCAAGAAAAGCCGAGCTCAACTAAGAATGCAACTGGAATGGGTTACAGGAGGGCTGAGACCCGTGGAACCATAACCTAAAGGCACTTGCAGTAGGGAATAAAAATGAATTCCCACTGATCACACAACATACTTCTGTGTGCTATGATGGGAGGAGAAACTTTTGTGCATTTAACCTGCTTACACAAGTCATTGCAAAGTAATTAATTGAATAAAGCACTTCAAGAGATTTTGGCATACTAAGGATCTGTGTAAATACAAGTATTCTTCTATTCATTCTTAACATGCTATTTAATAGTGAGGTTGTGTAATGAATGTTCTGCTGGGGGGTATTAAAACCTGTACATCCTAGACAGGTCTTTGCTGCTTGGAAAGATGAGGGCTAAATCTCAAAAAGTCAAAAAGGCCCGAGATCATGACTGTGGGTTATCAAACATGTTTAGACTTCTAGATGCAGTAATACCCAGCAGATGCAATACTAAGCACTTTGCTGAGCACGATCTGGGGCAGCTAGTGTTCCTCTTTATGTGAAAGTATCAGGGATGAGGGACGGTGTGATTGCTCTGATGAATCTTACCCTGATATCTCAGTATATTTTCCCCGAGAGCAGAACTAAAACAAATGAATATCAGTTTCTAAATTTGCAGAGGGTAACTAATGATCTTCCCAAAACTCTGTTCTAGAATTTTGTGTTATGATCCATGGAAAGGCAGCAGTGATCAGTGACTGGCAATGGAAGGTTATAACCCTTTTATATGGTCAATTTGAGCTTTTATGGTGAGAATACAAAATAACGCTTTGAACCAAAAATCTATGCCCAAAGGCCAGAACAGCATTCTACTTTTGCTACTGGAGCAGTATAAAAACACGAAAAATGCAGAGGAAGTGTGAAAAGCCAGATAGCTAGAATGATGGGAGTTGTGTTATGCACTGCTAAATAGATAAAGCTACATTCATAGATTATACAGGCTTTGGCAAAACCAACTGCAATCTGATTTATACATTACACCTACCAGTAGTTTTCAACCCAAAGACAGTTTAGCAAGTATTCCAGTAAGTCACACCCAGAGAGCTGACTCTCAGCTCTTTAAAAAATAAACTCCAATATACTGTATTTCAATGATTAAAAGGAAATAGAAGCTAATCACTATAAATTATGGTGTTTTTGGCAAGTGCTTTAGAATTACATTATAGACACAGTACCTTTAATACATAAAACAATTGTATCTGTACACAATGTAAAGAGCACAAGCATAACTGCAATTTAAGACGAATTAAAATATAAAGATGGTTACGTTCTATTCAACTACAGTAGCTCAATTATCCACAATTGCAGGACCCCCACTGGGTAACTGGCTGAGCAGCAAGCTGCTGATAGCCTCTCTGCGCACACGCCATTCCAATGTCTTGAACAGCATTCAATTACTTCAGTCAGCAAGTATCAGCTGGCATTAGAGCTGATTAATCCCACTCCCAGACATGCAACCAGGCTCTAATATCTCTAATTTGTAAGCACTATCTGAGGCTGCTTCTGGTGGGATCACTGGAGATAAGAGGACATAGTCTCTTTAGTGCTACCTCTATGGTTGGTTCACATGGCACTTTTGTTGAGCTCTCAGGTATGCGGCAGGTCCAGCAGTTAGAGTTTGGGAAAGCTGTGAACCAGCAGAGCTGACTGATCATCTGATGCAGCACCACTAAAAAAAATGGCAGCTCAAATGGGGAACAAAAAACATGCTGAAAGCCTCAACTCCCACTAGTCTCCCATTACCAGCTAATCATTTTTGTGAATATTTGAGAATGCAAACCATCGACAAGGAGAATTGATGTTCCACTTGAGTAAAATGTATGATTTACTCCTTATTTGGATGAAAGCAATTAGAATTTCTGCTCTATGCATTACAATAAATTAATGCATTTAGTTTAATTAAAAATGTGCATTTACTGCACATATTTCACAGCCATTTGTTACACAGCAAGATCCCACAAACAGGAATTAGATAAATTACTGCTTAATCTGCTTTGCTGATGTTCGTTGAGTGCTCAATGTTGGCCAGGGCACCAAAAATACTCTCAGCTCTTCAATTAGTGCTTGAACATCCACCTTAATTGGTAGGCAAAGATATGGTTTAATGCCTTACCCATAGGACTGTACCTTCCACTTAGTGACACTTGCTCTGCACTGCATTGGATTGTCAGTCTAGAATTAGGGCGGTAGAGTGGTTAGCACTGCAGCCTCACAGCTCCAGCGACCCGGGTTCAGTTCTGGGTACTGCCTGTGCGGAGTTTGTAAGTTCTCCCTGTGACCGCATGGGTTTTCGCCGGGTGCTCCAGTTTCCTCTCTCAGCCAAAGACTTGCAGGTTGATAGGTAAATTTAACCATTGTAAATTGCCCCTAGTGTAGGTAGGTGGTAGGAGAATGGTGGGGATGTGGTAGGGAATATGGGATTAATGTAGGATTACTATAAATGAATGGTTGTTGGTCGGCACAGACTCGGTGGGCCAAAGGGCCTGTTTCAGTGCTGTATCTCTAAATAAATAATGAAGCTCGAAGCCTCAACTTCTAGCTCAAATACTACCAACAGAGCCAAGTCAACAATTATGCATCATAATGCCCTATAGATACTCCGCAAGTATTCTTAGAGCAGTGAAGGTTCAGAGGTAATTTGATAGAGATGTTCAAAATTGAGAAGGGTTTTTGACAGTATCTCCTTATTTACTCTGGTTTGCATTGGCAGAAGGGCTGGTAACCAGAAAATAGATTTACGGTGATGGGCAAAAGAACATGAGGATTTTTTTTTTTTAAATGCAGGTGAGTTGTGCTCTGGTATGCTCTGCCCTGAAAGATAGAGGATGCAGATTCAACAGTAACTTTTAAAAAGGAACTGAATAAATACTTAAAGGGAAAACATTTATAGGGCTGTGGGGAAAGAGCAGGGGAGTGTACTAATTGGACAGCAGTACCAAAAAGCCTGCACAGGAACAACGGGCCAAATGAACTTGTTCTCTGCTGTATTGTATGATTAGTTAAACACTTACATTCCTCTGAATTGCTGAACATTTTGTGGAACAACTCATGTCTGGAGGAAACATTTTCGATTTAAAGTTGCAATCTCCTTTCTTCTATCCGTCCCAGTCAGTATGCCAGTATCGATGGAACCATAAAGTCAGTTGGTTGCGAGTTCAAGTCCCATTCCAGTGATCTGAGGACAAAATCTAGACTGAAACTCCAGTGCAGCACTGTCGAAAGTGCAGTATTTTGGATAAGACGTTTACCTGAGGCCCCTCCTCCAGCCTCAGATGGACATAAGATTCCATGGTACCATTTGGAAGAGCAGGGGAGTTCAACCTCAACCAAATTAACTCAAAAAAAGGGAGTATCCTCCAATTATTTCATTACTGTTTGCAGAAGCCTGCTATGCATAAATTGGCTGCTGCATTGCCTTCATTTCAACAGTGACTACACTTCAAAGATACTTAATTAGCTGTGAAGCACTTTGGGATGTCCTATGCAACTGTAAATCAGTCTGTCGTTCTGCAAACCAACAATAGTCATCACCTCTAGAAGAGGAATAAAGGGACAATTATAGAAAATTTTAAACACTTGCTGATTGTGTGCATATTGTATTCACAAGTATACCGTAGTGGCATAAACATAAATCTAATCAAATATTGTTCATTTGAGCCAAGGACTGGCAGGCATCATGAAATGGTAAATATTAACGGTGTTTCACACCATGCCACAGCACTGTATAGTGATGTTTCAGCATCAGCCAAAACTTTTGAATTCCTTAAACACAATTATAGCAGCACCAACACAAGGACTGCAACATTTCAAGAAAGCTCAGCACCTTCAAGGCAATGTGGGACAGGCGATAAATAAGACTTGCCAGCAATGCCCACATTCTGAGACCAAATTAAGTGCAGACACTGCACAAGTTCAAAAGGAATTCGTAAACAATTAGATAAAATAATTGCATTAGATTATGAGAGAAGGGGAGAATGAATCATGCAAGCCCTCTCAATGTCAGTCCTTTCAGGCATTTGAATGTGGAGAGACTGGAGTATGATAGATCCTCTTTATTTTATCTTAAGAAATGCCACGCCAGGGAGTTCGGAAGCTGACCTAAATATTCTAATTTTCTCTTCTCTATGGGGACGGATCCACCCATTCAGCTCAAATTGGTGTTCCTTTTCATATTCTAATGTGACTCTCGAGCCAATCATCATTTTGCAGAAAGAATCGCTTTCTGGAAGAAAGTGGGCATAAGACCACATAAATGTCAGCATAGACCATGTCTGGGGATGTATACATTCACCAGTAAATTCCTAAGAAAACCTCATAGCATCACTGCTTGCAGTTCTGATGGGAAACCTGCAACTCTCAGTCAGGTATGATTGAGAGGACCAAGCCCCTGAACCATACAATAGGATATCTGAAAGACGTTCAAAATAATTAATGGGAAAATTGGTAACCTGTTTAACATGCCACTTTATCTTATTTCCCATTTTAAGCAGCCCTCCTTATATAGAATTATTCAAAGAGAAGAGATAATTGGCCATTTATAGGCCTCCTTTCTAAGAAAAGGGCTTCAATGTTAACCGCAAGAGAGATTACACTCCTGTAATCACCCACAGATATGAAGTACAATGCATATCCTTGCTTTAAAGAGAACACTGTCATCTGGACAGGCTAAGAAGAAATTGATCACCCACTATTAAATCTGCATTTAGCAAACAGCAAGAACTGAAATCAAATATGAGTGGTTGCGTTTGGCAAGTGACATAAAATAAGAATCCTCTAAGGGTCAGCGAGTCAAAACTAGGACATAGTCACAAAATATTTCCCATGTGACAATTAAAATGATCAATAAGAGGTAGATATAAACTGCATATAAAGCAAATATTTACCAGGCAAATGTGGTATCGCACTGCATTTAAACAAAGGTGTTCCAAAGACTGCAGATGACATACTTACTAAATACCATTTTTCCCCCATAAGTAAAATCAAGTTATATGGATAATAGCGAATGGTGGAGTGCACTACAGAACCTCAGTCATGAGGTAAAGCTTTAACCATTCTTTAGAGGTATCCCTCTGCTGCATTGAAAAGCTGAAGAAAACCTTTTATATATTGCCATAGCATTTCAAGGTACTTCACAATCCATGAATTACTTCTGAAATCATTTTTTGTAGGCTATGTAGCAGCCAAACCACATACAGCACAGTCCCCTGAACAGAAAACGAGATAAATGGTCAGTTTTGGTGATGTTGATTCCAGGAGAAATTTTGGCCAGGATGCCAGAATTCCTTTCGTCTGAATTTAAAAAAAATTCTTTGCTGGGATGTGGGCATTTGTTGCCCATCCCTAGCTGCCCTTGACAACTGAATGGCTTGCTAGGCCATATCACGGGGGCAGTTAAGAACCACATTGCTGTGGGTCTGGAGTCACATGTAGGCCAGACCAGGTAAGGACAGCAGATTTCCTTCCCTAGAAGACATTAGTGAACCAGATGGGTTTTTAATGACAATTGACAGCTTCATGGCACCGTTACGGAGTTTTCAAATCCAGATTTTATTTGAATTTAAATTTAAATTCCACCATGTCCCCAAGGCATTGGCCCAGGCCTCTGGATTACTAGTTCAGCAACATTACCACTACACCACTGACAATAACGCTATGGAACCACTAATGTAGAAAAAATCCCCGAAGTGACATACAACAGGTATGGGGGAGAAACATGGAACCTGTACCACAGGTAAAATACCTTCATGTTTTCAGGATATCTCAAAGCACTTTAAAACTAATGTAGTATTTTTGAAACATAGTCCCTGCTGTAATGTAGGAAATAAGGAGACATTAGGAGGGGTAACCAAAAGCTTATTTGAAGAGGTGTTTTAAGGAGGGTTTAAGGAGAGTATGGGGGAGAGAATTCTAAAGCACTGGGCTGAGGCAGCTGAAAGCACAGCCACCAATGGTGGGGTGAATGGAGTTGGGGACACATAAGAAACCAGAGTAAGAGGAACGGAGCGTTTGGGGCAGGGGATTGTAGCATTGGAGAAGGTTACAGAGGAAGCGCCATGGTCAAAGGATGAGAATTTTAGTTGAGATATTAAGGCATCAGGATCAAGTAGGCCAGCAAGTACAAGGGTGGTGGATGAGGGCGAGTTGGCAGAACTAAGAATGAGCTGAAGTTTATGGAGTGGAAGATGAGACACCAAACAGCAGAGCATGGAGATAGTAAAGTCTGAAAGTTAGAGTAAGGGTTTTAGTGTTAGATGGGCAAAAGTAGATGTTAAGAAGTGGAAGCAAACTTGTGACCAAAAGGGAAAAGGGTCAAAAGCACAGCTCGGAGTTGAATAGGATACTGGGGCTGACAGAAGTCTTGTTCAGCCCAAGACCATGGCAGGGGAGAGAGATGGTGCTGGTGACAAGGGTATGGCATTTTGGGGGAGGGGGGGGCACCGGTGAATGATTGTGGCCTTGATCGTCCCAACATTTACCTGTGGGAAACTGCAGCTCATTCAACACCTGATATAAGTCTCATAGGGCTGAGACAATCGCGAGGCCAAGAGAAATGCTGTAGAGTAGAGCTGCGTGTCATAGTGCACACAGAAGCTGACCCTATGCTGGTGGATGATGTTGACAAGAGACAGTACGTAGATGAGAGAAGCAGTGGGACCATAAAGGACTCCAGAGGGAACCGCGCAAGGATGGAAAGAGAACCTGTTGATAGAGAAGCTCCAATTATCAGATAGATAAGAGTGGAACTAACCGTTGCCAGTTCTGACGAAAGGTCATGAGACCTAAAACATCAACTCTGCTTCTCTCTCCACAGATGCTGCCTGATCTGTCAGAGTCAGAAACAGGCCCTTCAGCCCATAGTGTCTGTGCCGGCCATTAAGCACCTATCTATTCTAATCCCATTTTCCAGCACTTGGCCCATAGTCTTGTATGCAATGGCATTTCAAGTGCTCATCTAAATACTTCTTAAATGTTGAGGGTTCCTGTCTCTACCACCCCTTCAGGCAGTGTGTACCAGATTCCAACCACCCTCCGGGGGAAATTTCTTTTCCTCAAATCCCCTCTAAACCTCCTGCCCCTTACCTTAAGTCTATGCTCCCTGGTTACTGACACCTTCGCGAAGGGAAAAAGTTTCTTCATATCTACCTAATCTGTGCCCCTCATAATTTTGTATACCTCAATCAGGTCTCCCCTCAGCCTTCTCTGCTCTAAGGAAAACAACCCTAGCCTATCCAGTGTCACTTCATAGCTGAAATGCTCCAGCCCAGGCAACATCCTGGTGAATCTCCTCTGCACCCTCTCCAGTGCAATCACACCCTTCCGATAGTGTGGCGACCAGAACTGTACACAGTACTCCAGCAGTGGCCTAACTAGCATTTTATACAGCTCCACATAACTTCCCTGCTCTTACATTCTATGCCCGAGTACTTCCAGCATTTTGTTTTTATTTCAAGGGTGCAAGTGAGGCAGTCACACTGAGCCAAACAACAGGCGAGTCATAAGGATGGCATGATTAGTCATGCTGAAGATTGGATAGAAGTCAGATGGGTAATGCATGATCACGGTCTCAGAGAACATGGTTTGCAATTTTAAATAGGACTGTTCAGGTTACTGTAGGGCAAGAAATCTGATTGAAGGGATTCAAACACAAGAGGTCCCACATAAGAGGTTAGTGTGCAAAATTAAAGCACATGGGATTGGGGGTAATATACTGGCATGGATTGGGAATTGGTTGACTGAAAGGAAACAGAGAGTAGGAATAAACAGGTCTTTTTCCGGGTGGCAGGCAGTGACTAGTGGGGTACCTCAGGGATCAGTGCTTGGGCCTCAGCTAATCACAATATATATTAATGACCTGGGTGAGGGAACTAAATGTAACATTTCCAAGCTTGCAGACGACACAAAGCTGGGGGGAATGTGAGCTGTGAGGAGAATGCAAAGAGGCTCCAATGTGATTTGGACAAGTTGGGTGAGTGAGAAAATGCATGGCAGATGCAGTGTAACGTGGATAAATTGATGCTATCCACTTTGGTTGCAGAGACAGAAAGGCGGATTACCTGAATGGTGCTAGATTGGGAAAGGCGGAGGTACAACGAGACCTGGGCGTCCTTGTACACCAGTTGCTGAAAGCAAGCATTCAGGCGCAGCAAACAATTAGGAAGGCAAATGGTATATTGGCCTTCATTGCAAGAGGATGAGAGTACAGGAGCCAGGATGACTTACTGCAGTTATACAGGGTCTTGGTGAGATCACATCTGGAGTATTACGTGCAGTTTTGGTCTCGTTATCTGACGAAGGATGTTCTTGCCTTGGAGGGAGTGCAAAGATGATTTACTAGGCTGATTCCTGGGATTGCAGGATTGACCTACGAGGAGAGATTGGGTCGACTAGGCCTATATTCACTAGAGTTTAGAAGAATGAGGGGATCTCATAGAAATCTATAAAATTCTAACAGGACTAGACAGGCTAGATGCAGCAAGGCTGTTCCAGATGGCTGGGGTGTCCAGAACCAGGGGTCAGTCTCAGGATACGGAGTATGCCATTTAGAACCGAGATGAGGAGAAATTTCTTCACTAAGAGGGTGGTGAGCATGTGGAATTCTCTACCGCAGAAGGCAGTGGAGGCCAAGTCATTAAATATATCCAAGAAGGAGATAGATATATTCCCTAATGCCAAAGGGATCAAGGGATGTGGGGAGAAAGCGGGAGCAGGGTACTGAATTAGACCATCAGCCATGATCTTTTTTGAATGGCGGAGCAGGCCTGAAGGGCCTACCCCTGCTTCTATTTTCTATGTTTCAAATGGGGAGTTGCAAAGAGAGATGGGGCATGGATCTGGGAGACAACATAATCAAGGACTGGAGATGAAAGAAGTTCATGATGGGGGTGATGGCATGCAAATATAGAGGAGTTGAGGTGATTTTTTTGATGAATAGGCAATGACTGCAGTTTTGAAAACGACAATGCCAGCTAGCATGGGGCCACAAACGGAATTTGGATGCTTAGTTTAAAAGGTGATGGGATCAAAGGAGCAGGAGGTGGACTTGTGGATGAAATGGGCTCTGAGATGGTATACAGTGGGGAGTTGGTGATGGGGGAGAAAGATTGGGACAATCTACCAGACATCCAGTGGGGGGGGGGGGGGGGGAAGATGGGGTGGGACCAGAGTGGAGGGATGTCTTGATGAGCAAAGGAATTGAGACCAGGCAAAGGGGGCATATATACACCTATTTACTACACCTATATAACACCTTTTGGGGACTACTGGCTGTTCCATTTTACCACTTTGGCTTCTTACTCTATTTGCACTAACTAATTTGTGATCCAATGGGTTGCATATTATAGACAAGACAAACGATCAAATTAGAATTTACTGAATGCTAGTGAAATTTAAGACTTCACTCCATCAAACTGACCATAACATTTTCAAAGAGAACCAATTTGGAGGGCAGGAAGAATTTAAGGTTCTGATGTAGGAACAGGAAGCATCTTAAAAGGAATAGATGCTCCTTGTGCTTTCTACCCAAAGCAATGGATTTTCCTTTTAAATTAAAAGTCTTTAACCCACCAGCTCACATAAGAAAATGGGTTGATGACTAATAATGCTCTTGAAATGTTGCTAGCATTTTTTTAAAATTGCTTGGCTTAAGTTTTAAAAATTTCACAGGCAATTTAAAACAATTCGTAGACTTTTCCTAAATAGACTTAGAATGATTATGACAGCAGTCACTCTTGCTGTCTTGTACAAAGATTGGGGTGATTTAAAAATAATTTTAATGCTTACAGTACAGGCACGATGGAGCGAATAGCCTCCTGGTGCATCATTCTATAATTCCATATGTATGTTTTAGCAAATAAACACATCCCATTTGCACCTTTTGTCACCATGCTTGCCTTTATCAGCCAGGGTTATGGCAGGGTGGGCTATGGATCTCTCTGCAGTTGCAATCAATGCTGTTCTGACACACCATGATATAAAATTCTTAGTCCAGTGGTAACCATAACAAAACTGTTATCAATTAGAGTTAAGATAAATTTGAACAACAATGCAAGTTATAATTCCAAATGCCTTTTCAGTTCAATATTGTGTTAGCTCCACAGCTTGCTCTGTATCTTTTCTTTCTAAACTTGGCAAATTACCTTCTGGAATAAGAAAATTATTGTAATTTTTGTGTCAAAGGTCCCAGAGATTCAGTAAGGAATGTACAATGTCCATATAACTAATTTATTTTGTTCCTGGAACTGACATTTCAGTGTTCAATAATTCATGGTGTCATCTTGTAAAAACAAAGACCTTTCATAAGGCAACACAGTGAATGCTGTTTACTCAACATCTGTAGAATTGCCAGCTGCAAAAATGCATCACTGGTTAAAATTTTAAACTCTGGGCTTTCCAATATCTAACCATTTTAGAATTCAACATTCATCTTTAAAAAAGGTTTTTAAAAAAACTTATAAATAGACTTGGAAATTGCATTATACAAAACTCTGACATCACTCTCTTTGATCAGAGGATGAACCATGGTGTCAAAGCACAAGAGAAATTCTAACAGCCAATCTGAGAATGACTTACTTACAGGAATAGCTCTGGCAAGCATGGAGCAGATTTACAGATTTCACCACTGGCTCTGTCACACAATGCTGACATATGAAATGTTGACACTCATTGATATAGCAATGGCCAGTTGACCCAGTAGATCAGTGAGGTGTGGTAAATGTTAGTGTAACAGAAAATTGTACTGATGGTGTAATTACTTTCATGCATTTTGGCACAATGACTACTTACTGGTGATTTTATGGCTTGAGACGAAGTCCAAAACACATCCTTTACAACTTTGAATTAATGCAGAAAAATGGTTCAGCTGCTGTTGATTTTGGTTGTATATTTTCTGACATGGACTTATTGGTGGCACAGTTCAATGTGTTGCTAAAGTTTAGCTTCCACAGAATTGTCAGCTGGGCAAAAGATTATAGCTGAAGCCAGAGTGCACAAACATTTGAATCAAACAGAATGGCCAATGAAGCTTTGGTTCAACCCCATGTCTGCCTACTGGAGACATAACAACTGCAGATTTTGCAGGGCTATGGAGAAAGAAGAGGTAGTGGGACTAACTGGCTATCTTTTTCGAACAGCTGGCACAGACAATGACCAAATGCCCTCCTTCTTCACTTTACGATTCATTAAGTTAATGAAGGAGATGAGACAGAGTTGGATGTCATCATCTGAATCTGAAATCTGAATCCTGGCTTATGGATAAAAGTGTCAAAGGGTGATATGTAAATGATAGAAGGGGCCAGAAATGGAACCACTGGATACAAAGATAACCATGTGGACAAAGGAAAAACATTTTGATGTGATGTAATGCCTGTTGTGTACAAGGTAGAAGTGGGACCAAGAGTAAGATCTACAGGGGTGTTCTGTGGATAAGAAACATGAGAAAAAGGAGCATGTGACTTGTGTCAAAAGGCTGTGGAAAAGTCAAGATATGGATAGTAAGCTGGACAGTCACAAGATGCTACTGGTAATCAGCACGTTTCAGCATGTCTGCCCAGGGTTCAGAGATACCTCAATATAGCTTTATTTACTGAGATAGCCCCAATTGTGGACAAAGATGCCACAGCCTGAAGAGGGGGTAGAGGCAGGAACCCTCTACATTTAAGTATTTAGATGAGCAATTGAAATGCATACAAGGCTACAGGCCAAGTGCTGGAAAACGGGATTAGGATAGGTGCTTGATGGCCAGCACAGACACGATGGGCCGAAGGGCCTGTTTCTGTGCTGTATAACTCTGAGCATGAGAAATTATATTCTCATGCCAAAGAATACATCTGACGATGCCACAGAATTGGAGGCCCTGCCTATTTGGATATGCAAATGCAGTAGTCAGTCAATAATTAGGGCGGCACAGTGGCGCAGTGGTTAGCACCGCAGCCTCACAGCTCCAGGGACCCGGGTTCGATTCCGGGTACTGCCTGTGTGGAGTTTGCAAGTTCTCCCTGTGTCTGCGTGGGTTTTCTCCGGGTGCTCCGGTTTCCTCCCACAAGCCAAAAGACTTGCAGGTTGATAGGTAAATTGGCCATTATAAATTGTCACTAGTATAGGTAGGTGGTAGGGAAATATATAGGGACAGGTGGGGATGTTTGGTAGGAATATGGGATTAGTGTAGGATTAGTATAAATGGGTGGTTGATGTTCGGCACAGACTCGGTGGGCCGAAGGGCCTGTTTCAGTGCTGTATCTCTAATCTAATCTAATCTAATTACTCAACTCTACATTCTCAAAGTCTTGATGCTACAGCCAATAGAGATTATTTAAAATACTGGACAGTAACATTCCAGAACATTTTAAAAAATGTTGCTCAATCAAATGCTCTTGTGCAATAGCAGTGAAGTGCAGTACAGCAATTATTTGTCATAAACAAACATGACAAATCAGTAAAGCACTCTACACTTGGTTTAAAAATTCTTCCACTTTCTTTCCTCAAAAGAGCTCTACACAAAAGTTTACAAATTACCCCAACGGTTGCGCAAATTAACTTCATTCTCAAGTTACATATGGATGGGGTGGGCCACTCAGCCTCTGCATCCAGAAAACACATTATCTATTGCTTTCAACAGTAGTATTTACATTCAAAGCAACTCCTGACAACGAAGCAGCCCGCCGATGTCATCAGAGCCCTCCAAGCTGCGCACGTGCACTAACAGTCTCCTGCTCTCGGTGAGATGCTGTGCATGTGCAGCCTACGTCTTGCCAGGACAAATCGGTGCATGTGTGGCAGAACGTCATCAGCTACTCCCTCCCGCCTCACTGGCTGCTCTCCCCCCTCGGCCACTTGACGCTTTCTCCCCCTCCACTGGCCGCTTCACCCCTCACCCCCACTCAGCTGCTCGCTCCAGACCTCACCGCTGCTCTCCCAATTCCCCTGGGCCGATTGTTCCCCGCTTGCTTTCTGCACCCCCACCACCACCCCCCCCCCCACCACCCATCATCCCACTAGCTCTAGGCCGCGCCACTTCCCTCCTCTCAGCCACCCGCTCCTACTTCGCCCTGTCACCCCTCGTGGCCCACCTTGCTTCTTCAGGCGGTGTGCAGAGAATGACTGAATGCGGGAGCGAGTGGCCGAGATGGCAAAGGTGGTGCAGCCTGGAGCAGCATCTGGAGGAGCAGGAAGCGAGTGGCCCAAGAGCGGGTTGGAAGTGGGATGAGTGGCAGGAAGCCAGGAACAATCGCCAAAGGGAGGGGAAGGGGGGAAAGCAGTGGCGAGGTCTGGAGCGAGTGGCGGTGGGGGGGGACAGCGAGACTGTAGCAAGCGTGAATGTGTGGATTGGGAGAATGGGAGATTGCGGAATGGAGGCAGGGGTTGGGGCAGCAGAAATTCAGTTATTTCTTCCATAAACCTCACAGTGTAAATGTTGACTTTACCATCCCATAGAAAGTTGCTTTACATTCCAAATTTCAATGGCAGCATCATACCAAAGATCTTGTCTTTGTCAAAATAAAACAGTTGAGGAGACATCCAAGAAATGATACAATTGAAGCAATGGCAGGAGGGAGCGGGTGACTGTTGGGAGTGGGATGGAAACGACGGTGGCAACCATTGAGGGGATTTTCGGGTTGAAGTTGTTTTTCTGTGATAAATTGAGCAGCGTCATCTTTAATTCTGGCAGTTGGCTGAACGTCATAGACAGTGACGTTTCAGTGGAACAGGCTGCACTTGCGTATGTGCTAGTACTACGCCACTGAGTGGTTGCATTGTCAGCAAACGCAGCCATTTACACTTGCAGATCTCATTCTAGAGACATCAGTGTAGCTTATGAAATCAGAGTGCCACCGATGACAGCACAGCAAAGTTAATATCACCCCCTTCAAAAACCTTCTAAATCAAAGGTGGAATATTTGACTTAATAGGTTTACTGAGACACTGTAGAACAGCCACCATTTTGGAAAAGGTTTTCCCGTCATTTTTAAACTATTATAATGTAACATTTTAAAGACAATTTGACATCTTGGTCAAACAGCCCACCTTGACTCTCATATTACTGGCCACTTGAGCAAAGCATCTGAGGGGCCCTGGGTCCGTTGGAATGTATACAACATTTGGGGCATTCAAGAAAACTAGCCTGACTGTAACTTCATCTATACTACCTTTAGCCAAAGGTCAAGAAATCAATATAAAGCATAAAGTTGAAATATTCAGAATTATATTTTCATTTTAAATTACTAATATGTAAAGAAACCCAAGTAAATTATAAAGTCTTGCTTTTTTCCCCTCAGTACTCTACTAGTAAGAACACATTTTTCTACTTTTGGAATGTAGATCATTCATTTCACTTAGAGATTACACCATATTGTAAAGTAGAACTGACTCTTTATTCTGTAGCATACATTTTGATGAGCTTTGCCCTTAAAGCAAGTGTGTCACTGTGTGTTAAATAGAATACTTCTGCATTCTAACAGCAAGTTGCAGCAACAAATACTCTTTTTCTCCACCCCAAAGCACAACAATCCAACTGCACTAGCATGAATTTTTCAACTTCCCCACTCGAGATGAGGTTACCTATTTAGTCGTGAGCAGACTTCTGGGTTGGCTCATGACCATTAAGACTAAATTCAGATTACTTTTCAATCTCCTGACTGAAAAGAGGTGACTTTCTGCACCAAAATTGTGAAAACATTTAGTTCAATGCATGATCAGATAATGAAGTGCTTTCACTTAAACTCATCATTTTGAAATAGAGTGAACACACAACTGGATTTTTGCAAAGTAGACTCACCTTTAATAAGTTAACATTACACAGAATAACTTTTAACAATTGTGTAAAAAAAATTATCTACTTCACACAGTTACAATGCTTGCCTTCATTAATTCCATCAAGAAAGGAATCAAAGGAATGATGGCTGAGCATAGTATGCTTCAACTTGAGGAAGAGCTATGAAATACAGTATTCACTAAATAAAGTCAAGAAATGAAATTTCAGATTGTATTCCCTTTGACAACTTCAATTATTAAGAACCCCTAGGCTAGACCAGCATGCATGAAATGCATCAGAATCAACCTTAAAATAATCAGCAGTGCATTTTAAATTTGGAGACAAGTATGGAACAGTTGAACAAATTTGGAATCTTACTTTATGTTGATTTCACACTTTAAAAATGTTCTCAAGCACACTGGTTTACTCCATCAGGATTATTCCTTGCCTGGCACAACCCTCAAAATACCTTGATTGCGTTAATACTCCAATCATTTTATACCATGCTGGACTTCTCACAATGATTAGCTTATGCTTGGCCTGCTCAATCTTATTTTATTGTAGCTGTGCAGGGGGCAGAGGTTTGGGTGGGGTGAGGTGGGATTTGGCCAACCCACTTCTTACCAAGATGTTTCTCGCACCCTATCTGTCTTCAAGAAATCAAGTGTCTTGATAACAGAGCTCACCCACCAGCTTTCGTTAATTTAACATTTAAGATATCCAAGATTTCACTGGAGTGGGGCAACTTGTGGAGCTCCCTGTTAAACATTTTGCCCTCATCCTTCAAGTTTGATCATTTTTTGCCGTGCCAAGTTGTTGGAAACATGAACTGGTAACAGCACAGCAAGGATAATGGGACATTTGGGACCTAAACCACAGATTTAAGGATTAACAAATAAATGATGGGGTGAATTAGAGTCAGATCAGATAAAGAAAAAGATTGGATCAAGAGACAAAAACAAGGGAAAAAGAAAAAATTATTTTTAAAAATCTCTAACAACGATTTACTACCTGTAGGAATGAGATTCCGCAGTTCTGCAGAGGTCGAGTCGCATTGCAAGAAAATAAATCTCTATCCATTAAGTAGCAGCCGTAACTTTCCACCATGAGTTTAATTGACAATTTATGCGCAAATGCAGCAATGTCATAAAGCCCAGGGGTGGCTGAGGGCGAGCTGCTGCCAGAACAAAGCAAACTGCCCAGCAAATTCTGGTGAATCTCAATCTACCAGGTATTTCTTCCTTGCCACATGCTGTCTGACTATTTGCACATGACCAACTGCATGCGTCAATAAATGTGCGTTACTTTGGCAGTAAATTTGGGTCAGTGAGAACTTGATAGCTTAAAGCTACTTTTCCTCAGTTTAATGCTTGGTTAATTCATAACAGAAACTGTATTATTCATGTAATGTATGCAACAACACAGGTTTGAAATGAATTCCAACTTGCCCCCACGGAGAACTTTCACTTAGAATTTGGATACAAACTCAAATACACCTAGCCCTATTCCTGAACAAAGCCATAAATTTGAAATCACACTGCTCACGTAGTACACTTTCCACAATTTACCCTTAAGATTTGAGAATAAAAATCAAATTCAGATCCCTGTCTCCAAGGTCTCACTTTTAGTGGCACGCTCAATAAAATTAATGGCAGAATGAGACACTTTAAAATTTCTGAATCTGTACTGCTAAGCACAGATTATTTAGACAAATATTGGCTGCACTGATTCAGTACTGGTATATTCAAGTACCTGTGTAGATACAAGATTATTTGGACCCATGCAAAATTAGCATAACCACCATTTGTGGAGTTCTGCAACTAGACAGAAAATCTAATTACTTGCACACTTTCAGGCAACTTGTTAATACCAGTAGCATCTGGTGAGTGGTTCCAGCATTTCTTGTTTTTATTTCAGATTTCCAGCATCCGCAGTATTTTGCTTTTATTGTTAATACCAGTACCTGAATTAACAATAATTCCATTAGACAGAAACAGGAATGCTATCTGGGTATGGTCTGCCAAGATCCAGAGATGACAATCTAAAACCCACATAAAAGGTTCACTTAGCAAACTCAAAGTCCCCCAAATATCAACTTATTTTGAATCAGTTTAGCAGCTTGCACGGTCAATGTAAAGCTTTTTAAAAAGAGTGTAATTCTAAGAACATGAATACTTTCAACATTTCTATACAACAATCACATAGGATAAGAGACAACAAGCTAAATATCAAAATGCTGGAAATACAATGCGAGTCAGCAACTGAAAAGAAATGAAGAGCATCCCAGTTGAGAATTTTTAATTTCACATTTCTCATGCAATTTATATTTCTAACTATAAACTGATCAGATTTGATCAGGCATTATATGCAATGGTTTGTAAATGAATTTTAGATGGCAGTGTGTTCTTTTCCTTTTGTGTAGTTTCAAGGAAGCCACGCCCATCACATCTACACAGATGCAAGGCATGAATTCACACTGAGGGACTTCAAAACAACTCTGCACAAAAATGCTTCCTTCAAGACCACACACAACCCAGCAGTCTTTATGAACGGAAAACAAAAATCTTTGATCAGTATTTTCTGCATGAACCCAAATGCTATTGTAATAATATTCTAACGCACTGCAGAACACTTCTGAAGTCCTTAGAGGGTGATAGCAACACTGGTCCCTCAAGCTATAATTCCTACATAAATTAAACCTAGCATACCACCTGTATTTTCACAAGCACACAATCTCAAAACAAAATGCATGTATCCTTCTATATTCAAGGTAAATTTAAGGATCGTAAAGATGGCTGAACAGTTTCATAAACTTATTACAATACAATTAGGAATGTTTCAAAACTTGCTTACAGAATGCCTATGAAATGCAGACAACTGACAAATCATCCTCAGGGTTTTTAGCCTTAAAGGCCACACCTTAACATTGCAACCAGTGTGTGCTGCAGCTAAGAGCTGCCCATTTTCATTTAGAAGAAATGTTTGCACATTGTAAGTCAAATAAGAACAAGGGGAGAATACATGAACTGTAGACTTTAAGCTCCTCATCAATAGGTCTTAGTTTCCACATCCTTAGAAAAACACAAAATGGCTGCTGTGTGTGCAGAATGCTGTGGATAGAACAATTTTACAGGTTGAAATGATACACATTCATGCCCCAATTTTCCAAATACTCCAGTTATAAATGGTTAGACTGGATTTCTTGTCCTCTCCAATCCCCCTTGTTACTTGTCTAAGATGTACTTAAAATAAGGTTACATTTATATACGCAGCATATCCAGGTTTACACATTGCGAGAACAGCTAATTTAGTGAGGTATTGGAGGATGGTGCCACCAATTAACCTTCAGGAGGAGGGGCAAGGGGAAGTGGAAATTATGCAAATACTTAAATTAAAAACTCCCTATTTTTCAAAAGCCAAACTCAGTTTTACACCAGTCTCTTAACTCTACTAAGTTAACAGTGGGGAGGTTAGTTTAAATTTCAGATAGCCGGATGACCAGATTCTCTCTGCCTGTGTGCAATACTGATACATGTATCCACATGGAAATCTGGGCCTACATTTCTACTACTGGGATAGTGATTTAGCACAGTAAACACTAGCAGTTAAGTGATGCTGCCATTACCAATACACAAGTCAACTCAAAAAGAAAAATTTAACAGTAGGAGTAATCAACTGTATTAAGCTTTTTAAAATCACTAGTTGAAATCCCATGGCACGGCATACAAGAAGTCAAGACAAAGTGCAGT
This sequence comes from Heterodontus francisci, assembly GCF_036365525.1. Taxonomy (NCBI): domain Eukaryota; kingdom Metazoa; phylum Chordata; class Chondrichthyes; order Heterodontiformes; family Heterodontidae; genus Heterodontus; species Heterodontus francisci. Next base: position 4,017,149 of record NC_090407.1, on the reverse strand, counting down.
CTTCAAATCAAGCAGCGTTAGAAGTTGGAGGGTGGTGGGGTGGAAATGGATCAAGGCGGAGAACAAGGAAAAGCAAAGAAACCACTTCAGCAAGGGTGGTTTTGGCAGGGAATATTTCAATACAAGTGACGTGAACAGCTTGAAGTCGTCTGATTTTGGAGAATACAATTAGCGTCTGAATTTCCCAAATTGGAGAAGGATCCATTTTGTTTGATTTTAAAACCAGAGTGGGATACCTACATGTACAAGTAAAGCTTCTTCATCTCTGAATAAACACCAATACTTCAGAATTTTGTTGAGATAAGACACACTGGCACAAGACTGTGTAATGAATTCTTGCAAAACTCACTGAAAAGCTACATGCATTAACAGATATTGCAGGTAAACATAAATATATAGGACAACTATCCCAAGAATCAGCAGACATGGGGCTTTTTGCATTTTGAAATAGAATGTCACCTACCACTATTTTAATATGAAATAAATTGGCCACATACTACTTCAAAATGCATAACCTGATTTTTGTCCATCAAGACACAAACCATACATTTCATTCAATCCCCAGTCTGTGTTGAATTAGCTCTCAGCAGCTGGTGTACTACAAGTGGCCTCATTGCCCCCCAAGGTAGTTTGGGAAAAATAGCTAGGATTCATGTTGCTATCAAGCGACTCCTGTTGGAAAGTATGCATATGACTATTGCGTCAGGAAGAGATCTATTTTGGCTGTGATATCACACCAGACAAATGCCTTAACAATATTCACCAATTAGATACACACATGAAAATGGCCAAATACCTTCAGTAGAGAAGAGGAGAAACAAGATACCTCATAACATCTTTCAAATTTGCATTTTTAGCTGAGGAATAGAACACTTTCTGCATTAATTTTGCACCTTGTGGTATAGTGCCAAATTAAATGGCCAAGTTAGATTGCTTGTGCACTCAGGCAAGTTTAGTTTAAAAAGTACAATGAGAAATCAGCGCGGCAAAAGTTACAAGACTACCCGCAAGAGGCAATATTGTCTCACTGCTGCTGTACATCAGCTGCAATATAACTATGGAGCTGACTTTTTCATCTCAAGACATTTCTTTCACAAAAAATCACTGATGGCAATATGCAAAAGAGCTTTTCAAACAGGTCCCTGGGCCTCAAGTGGATCCCAGGTGAAGAGGTTATCAGATATCAATTTGTCAACTTACCACAACATATATTTAAATAGTGCCTTTAACATAATAAAACATACCAAGGCACTTCAGAGCAGCATTTTAAAGCAAAATTAAGACAATGAAGCATATAAGGCAGATAGCCAAAAGCTTGGTCAAGGAAGTAGGTTTTAAGTAGTATCTTAAAGAGAGAGAGGGGGAGGGGTTTCGGGAAGGAATTCCAGAGCCTAGGGCCCAGGCAGCTGAAGGCACGGCCACCAACGGTAGAATGATTAAAATCGGGGATGCTCAAGAGGCCAGAATTAGAGGTCCACAGACACGTTGGAGGGTTGAGAGGCTGCAAGAAATTACAGAGATAGGGAGGGGGTAGGCCATGGAAGGATCTGACAAAGATGAGACTTTTAAAATCAAGATGTTGCATGACTGGGAGCAAAAAGAGGACAACAAGCAAAGGGGTGAACGGACTTGGTGCGAGTAAGGACATGGGCAGAGTTTGGGACGACCTCAAGTTTATGGAGGGTATAATGTGGAAGGCCAGCCAGGATTAAAGAATTATAACAAAGTATAAATTTAAAATCCTGAAGAGCTGTTGAAAAAAAAACAAGGATGTCAGAGCTGGGGAATGCAACAAGTTTTGTGTTCTCATGTAGTTTCAAACATTTCCAGATCATTTCAGAAAAGAGTAAAGCTCCCCTATACTCTATCTTGATAATGTGCCTTGCAAAGCCCCCTCCCTCACTGATTTTATTCCCCTCTTCCTGCACCAGCTGTCCTTAAAGAGCAGTATTTCAATACTATAACATTCTTGGCAGGAGTATTACAGCTTTACTTTCTTTTCAGAAGTTAGAACAGAAGATCCCCAGTAGTGTCAATATTTGCAGGCTATTGATGGTAGTATATCAATATTTGCCAAGAATTCCACATAGACAAATTTGAAAACCACTGACTTATTGTACTGCTGTTAAACATTCCCTATTAGAGAAGATCAAACCACTCCAGCTTTTCAACATTCAGAATTTCACCAACAGCTGGAGCCAGTCGGCAGAAATACACATTTACTGGTGCATTTACAATTGTAGCCGTGGTGCAAAATGGTCTTGTTCCACATCAATAATGCAGTTGTAATCTAAGTGCAGCCTGAATTTAGCCAGCATCTGACCTGAGCCAGAGTGAAGTGAACTGAGAGTCTGGAAGACTCACCATCTACTCTGCTTCAGTCAGTTCAGACCTTGAAATCAGATTTAAAATTTTAATGCAGAACTGTTTTTCTTGATTCAAAAGAAGTGAAAACAGACACCATTAACTCTCACTACTCAAATATTCCCTTATCAGTGTTACTCACTGTGCTAAGTAAGGCGATCATGTTAAGACTCAACCACATGGTGTAGGGAAAATTTTTTTTAATGGGAATGGCAGCCGACTGTAAAGCGTGACCTCTCGACCCAAACAGACGACATGTCGGGTCTGGGTTGGGTCTCTCTTTCGGGTCCAGCATTTGGCCTCTGGTCGGGCTAGATGCGCACAGTGCTGCTTTGCTCCAGGAAGTAATCTTCAAATGAACATTCAGGACGTCAAGTCGGGAAACATGCAGTCCAGACTCCGCACTCTACATTAAAGCCTGGCTACTTGATCAAACCCAACTACACGTGTCGGGTTCGGATCAGGCATTTAAAAAAATTAAAGGACTTGGGCCCGGGTCGAGTTCTGGTCAGCTTTGTGTTGAGTGGGGTTTTAATTTTATACCCGAGCCAGGCTTTAGCTGACTGGTTATTATAGTGCTGGACTAGCAATCCAAAGGTTCAAATTTCACAATAGTAAACAGTGAAAGTGAATTTAATAAATCTGGACATTTGTTTGCTAACATTATGAAAGCTGCTGGATTGTTCATTGTCATTTAGGTGTAGGTACCTTCCATCCCTACCTGGTCTGGCCTACATGTGACTCCAGTCCCCTATTATGTTGTTGACTCAATGCGCTCAGGGCAACTACAGATGGGCAATAAATATTTTCCATCCCAGTGTTGCCTACATTTCAAAAATAAAAATGCCTTATGGGTATTACAACTGGCACCAATATTTCAAGATGAGAGCAAAATGGTGAGCGTTCCTGCTCCTAGTTAGCCAATAGGAGCTGACTAAACTGAGCATGTGCAGAGGTTAAGTAATCTCATACTTCTATGCAAATTGATTATTTTAGCAAAAAGTCTGACATTAAAAATTGCAAACATATCTACCAAAAAGGTTGATCGGGGAAACCAATCAAAAAATTATTTCCAAAGGAATTGCACTATTCACTTTGAATTGTAAATTAACTCTTATGCAGAATCAAATAACGTGCAAAAAGAAATGTTTAGCCCATCTTAATGGGCATCAATGTCTTTCAAGCACTGCCTGATAAAATGACGTAACACTCATTTCAGTACTGTGCCCAAAGAACCAGCCAAGGTGATGCATCAACAGAGGAAAAAAATCAAAATTAGCTCTGGGGGTCACAGAATAGCATCACAGAAAGTTTACAGAAGAGGCCACTTGGCCCATCGTATTTGTGCCAGCCGAAATAAGTTCCACCCATTCCAATCCCACCTTTCAGCATTTGGTCCATACTCCGGAGATTACGGCACTTGAGGTGCATATCCAGACTTCTTCTGAATGAGTTGAGGGTTTCTGCCTCAACTACCCTTTCAGGCAGAGAGTTCCAGACCCCCACCACCCTTTCCTCATCTCCCCTCTAATCTTTCTACCAATCACTTTAAATCTGTGCCCCCTTGACACCGATACCTCTGTTAAGGTAAATAAGCCCTTCACCTCCACTCTATCCAGACCCCTCAAAATTCTGTACATTTCAGTGAGATCTCCCCTCAGCTTTCTCTGTTCCAAGGAGAACAACCCCAGACTATCCAATCGTTCCTCATAGCTGCATTTTTCCAGTCCCAGCAACATGCTCATAAATCTCCTCTGTACCCTCTCTAGTGCAATTACATCCTTTCTGTAATGAGGTGACCAGAATTGCACACTGTACTCAAGTTGCGGCCCAACCAATGATTTATACAGTTCCAGCATAATCTCCTTGCTCTTACATTCTATACCACGACAAGGAAAGGAAAGGATTCCATATGCCTTCTTAACCATCTTATCAATCTGTCCTGCTACCTTCAGGGATCTGTGGACATTTACTCCAAGGTCCCTCACTTCCTCTGCACCCCTCAGTATTTTCCCATTAATCGTGTATTCCTTTGCCTTCTTTGACCTCTCCAAATGCATCACCTCACACTTCTCCAGGTTGAATTCCATTTGCCACTTTTCTGCCCATCTGACCAGACCATCAATATCTTCCTGCAGCCTACAACTATCCTCCTCGCTATCTACCACACGGCCAATCTTTGTGTCGTCTGCAAACTTCTTTATCATGGCCTCCACATTTATATCCAAATCATTTATACCACAAAAAGCAGGGGACCCAGGATTGGCCAGTAACCTCTTTACCGCTGCCTCATTGTTGGTTGTAGGGAGAATCTTTCCCATTTCCCTTCCTCTCCCAGCCTCTTTTGGCCATTTTCCTCTCATTGGTCATTTCATTCAAACCATATTTTATTCTGACAAACCAAATTTATTTTTAAAGGTTCCGTGTGAGATTCATATTCAAATCTGTTGTGCCAATGGCAAATTAAAAGTTAATCTGCAAACAGTGTGATCCAAACATAACTGTTAATTTCACTAAACAATAGTATCAGAAATGAGAAACCTGAAATCACTAATTTGTGTATTTTAAAGCCTTAACTGTCATAGTACCTGACATCTGTATTCAATTTCCTTCAGTCTGCATCATCTCCTGCTTATATGTAAGTTGAGCAATTGTACAATAAAATCCCATCAATGCATTAGTGCTATACCACATAAATGGTTTTAAATAGCTCTAAATAATGGCACATAGACAGTTAGCCTGGAACAACCATCCATTTCCCGCCTGTGGGGAGAAGCACCGACAATAGCTCGCCTGGTCCCAATGGAAGAAATGCACTAATAAGCTGAGCTAACCACCTCCCTGATTCAGGCGGAAAAATATCTCCCCTGGTACAAGAGGCCCAGAGAAAAACAAGGACATCTGTACATACAACAAATTATTCCATAATAATCAGCTTCTTAAAACTAATATACTTTCAAAGGAAATGGAGCCTTACAAAGTAGGATCACAACCCTGCCTGTAAACATGATTAACTGTAATGGTGATTTCAGAAACAGGATCAGTTTAAAATCACATGTTTGTGAGTGATTCCATGTAATCGGGATTAAAAGCTACAGTCTGCCTAACAGAATTAGATCCATATTTTACTAAATATTTAGTAGGCAACATATGGTACACAGTGCTAACAACCCTTCTGTATAATGGAAGCCAAAATGGTTCTTTGTGCTGTTGCTTCACAACTGAGATCCAGCACAGCACAGATTTCTTTTAATGGAGCTTTTTTAATGCAAAGATAGACTAGGAAAGGTATTTACAATACAATCACGAAGGTATAAACATTTCTACTGTTAAATTAATGCCAATAAAATCCCCTAAAGTATGCAAGATCTTGATCCTAATCAGGTGTGCACCCCACAAGGACCACACCCTATTTCAGTGAGACAAAAATAACTTGTCCATTTAGTACTGGGAAGAAATATATTTGAACAAATAATCTGAATTCAGATCACACCCCAAAGAACATTAACGTTTACATTGCAAACAGTCTGCTGTGAACCTGCAATATCATTCAGTTCAGATAGAATTACATTCTGCTACTTAGTAAATTCAAAGAAAAACTGAATGAATTTGGGTGAGTAGCCCAGCAAGCATGTTCATCCTCAAATACTTTCTTATCCAATCCCTACCCAGGTGGTATCTATCTACATCACGGCAGAGCCCAATCCTGTCTTCACCTGACATCTACACAAAGTTTCCTGAAGGCGAGTGGATTTTGATCAGAAGCAGTAATTATGGCCAATTTTCCTCTCCCTTACCCAGAACTTCTAAAGCCAATTACAGCACACCTGCCATCCCAGCTAACAGTATAGAATAGGATTTGAACCTGGGATCTACATGGCCTATATGGCTGCCAAAGGATGTCAACAGGCAGAGTTAGTTATGTACCAGTGGAGAAAAACATTAAGTTTTGCAAAGAGTATTAATTGTTTTTTCAAATGTTTGGGGCTTTTAACTATGTTGGAAATGATATTCAGTTGACATTAAATTCTTACAAAATAAATAATTTTAAACTTGCAGGTTAAAAAAAAAACCACTTCTGTCTATAATACATTATATAGAATACAGAAGTGTCATTTTTACTCTAAAAACAAGCACACTTTTAAACTTTATTTTCAGGGTGTATCACTGACAAAGCTGGCAGTTATTGCGCATACCTAGTCTTCCTCAGGCTTGATACAATGGAGCAGCTTTTCACTTCACTGGGCAGTGAAGAATCAATCATGTTAGTGTGTAACTGGGGCAACAAAAAGGCTAGAACAGGGAAAGATGATAGCTTCCCTTCCCTAAAAGGACATTAGTGAAGCTGTTGGATTTTTGTAACAATCTGATAACTTCACCGTCAGTTTTACAGAATTTTTCCCCCACATTATATATTTTTTAAACTGACTTCAAATTCTCAAATTTCTCAAACTGCCACAGTGGGATTTGAATTTACGTTCTCTGGATTAGTCTATGCCTCTGAATGTTAGTCCAATAACCATTGGGGGGGGGGGGGGGGGTAGATCTAAATTTACTCAAACTTACCAAGACCGCAACTAAGGTCCAATGTTTTTATGTCAGAACTACATTTCAGTTACAAGGATGCATTTAACTCCAGTATCCTTTGCACAATTCCACCCAAGGCTGCATTTAAATACAATGTGAAACTGGAGGGGAGTCCTGCTTTACTTCACTCCAGTGAAATGTGCTTCAGTCTTAAGATTCCCACTTTATGGAATAGAATCATAGACCAGTACAGCACATAAGGAGGCCATTCAGTGCAGTCTGTCAGCTCTTTCAAACAGCAATACAGTTAGTCCCAAATCGTGCACACCTACTCCATATTCCTGCAGTATTTTTCCTCCAAGTATTTATCCAACTTTCTTTTGAAGGCTACTCCTGAATCTATGAGCACCACCTATCAGGCAGTGCATTCCAAAAGAAGTAGTTTTTAACATTGCTTCTGGTTCTTTCGTCAATTACCTTAAATCTGTGCTCTCTGGTTATCGACCCTTCAGCCACCCCAACTTCTCCAGTCTACCCATGTAACTGTAATCTCTTAACCCAGGAACCATTCTAGCAATCTTCTCCAAAGCCTTCACATCCTTCCCAAAGTGTGGTGCCCCAAATTGGGCACAATACTCCTACTGGAGTCAAACTAGTATTTTATAAAAGTTTAGCATAATTTCCCAGCATTTTTACTCTAAGCCTCCATTCAAAAAGCCCATATGCTTTATCAACTGCTTTGTTAACCTGTCCTGCCATCTTCAAAAGATTTGTGCACAAACACCCCCAGGTCTCTGTTCTTGCACCCCCTTTAAAATTAAACCATTTAGCTTGTATTGCCTCTCCTCATTCTTCCTACCAAAATGTATCAACTCACTTTTCTGCATTTAATCTCATCTGCCACGTGTCAGCCATTCCACCAGCCTGCTAACACTTTGGTGTTTGTGCTTTGCACGACTACAAAAATTGTAATGCAAGTGCAGTCCATGTCATAAGATTTAAGTACTACAGCTAAACAAAAATAATTTCAAAAACTCAGTCGCAATAATGCTGGAACTTAAATATTTTCAGAAGTCAGTATGGAAATTCCTTACATATACTGAAGAGACACTGCACTATTCTTTTAATTTGGATGTGAAAGTGGAGGAACAAATGAGTAATGTACAACAGGAATGACAGTTGTCCCAAGTTCCACATTTCTCTACTTAAGTAGATTTCGTACAGTTTACTGTGGATTTTTACATACAATGCTTCATTCAGGAAACTGCCGCATAACATTTCAAGATAAATGTCTGAACATTGCATATCAGTTGTGTTGCAAGTAATAAGGACAGTACAACAAAATTAGTTAGTGCTTCTAATTATTGAGCTTAAGGAATGACAGGACATGGTTGTACTTCGGATTCCCAAATACCTGTTTGTTCTTAATGGCATGAGGCTAGGAACTGTAGAGGTGAAATGAGATTGAGGTGTTAAGCACACAATTCACTAAAAACTACAATTTACACATTCACTAATAGGTACAAATACCAATGGAATGTTGGCTTTTATCTCAAGGTGGGTGTAATACAAAGGGAGGAAGGAATCCTTCAGTTGAATGGCGTCTCAGTCGGGCCCCATATGGAGCAGTGTTCAGTTTTGGGCAACACGCTTGAGGAAGGTAATATTGACCTTACAAGGAGTACAGTGCAGATTCCTCAGAATGATAACAGCGATTGAAGGATTAAATTAAAGCTGGACCCTTCAAGAGTGAAGTACTTTTACACAAAGTAGCGGAAATCTGGAATTCTCATCCAAAAGTGGCAGCTGCTGGGATAAATGAAAATTTGAGACTGATCAACAGACCATCATAAGAAAATGGGTATCAAGGGATATGGATCAAAGTCAGCTCTGATCTAACTGAATGGTGGAACTGGCTCATGGGGCTGATTTACTCACTGATGTTCCTATGATCTTAACCCATATGTCATGGGCAAGGTATAACCCAAAATATAAAAAGATAATCTGAAAGCACTCCAGCATACTTCCTAATATTTGCTGCTTCACCAACACTAGGAAAACCCTCAAGAACAGGCCACCTTGTCAGCTTTCTGGGTACGAAATGGGATTTATACACAGCATGAAAATATGAGCATTAATGTAATAGCCCAAACATCAAAAGAGCAATCCAGTTAGTCCCACCTTCCAACTCTTTCCCCATATCCCTGAAGCTGCTCATACGAACATACAACTTAGAAGTAGGCCATTCGGCCCCGAACCTGCCACACTCCCATCTACCCCCGATAACCTTGTCTAACAAGAATCTATCTACCTCCGCCTTAAAAATATTCAATGACCACACCTCCATCACCTTGCGGCAGAGTGTTCCAAGAGTTTCGTGAAATAGTCGAATATTCCTGGGTACCATCAGAACCCCAAACACTTCATATTCTTTGGCAAAACTCCAAGTCATCTATTATTTAGTAAAAGTAACATAGAATGGCAAGGAGACAATGAAATCAACGCCCGCAGTCTAAGTGGGATCAGGAGAAATCATCGCTGGCTGATACGTGATACCAGATAAATGGTTAATAGGATTAGAAGGCTGTTAAGTGAACCACAATTTTCACAGAAAGGGGGAAAATTGGCTGAGAAAAAATATTTTAAGTTAAATGCACTGTTAAGAATACATCTATGCAATGCATTGTTAGGTGAATGCACTTGATTTGAAGTTACAAAATATACTAGAATCTAGATAAAATATTAGACCAAGTTAGATTTTAAAGAGTGCATAATATCTAAACTACAATTCTAGAGCAATGAAAACATTTGACAATGTGCAAAGATGGACATCCTACACAGCAACCAAAAATAATTGCCAATTGTTTTACGAGGAAACAATATTTTACAAAGTTGCAGGAAACAGACTACAGCAGCATAACTCAATGCAGAACGTAAATATTCAAAACTTTATTTAAATGTTTTAAAAATATGAACTTCCATAAAACTATCACTATACTGCACAAAATCTTGGCCAAGATGGGGGATTGAATAGTTTCCATTCCATTTTTGGCAAATCAACACTAATAAAAGTAGTTTGTGCTAAGGCTTGGAACATCAAAACTTGAGCACTGTAATTCCATGTACTACAAATTCCAATTACTGAATCTACTCATTCCATAGCTTGAGCAAGTTACTCGAAGCTTACTGAAACTTTCTAATCATCTAAGTCATACATGTAGTGCCTAATTACTGATTGAACAGAATAAAGATTTTCTTGGAGAGGGAATGATATTAATTTAACTGGTAGATGCATGATAGGTGTTTTATTAAATACTGAATGCAGTCTGAAACACATCAGATACACTGCTAGATTTGCTGCTAAACAGTAGGCCAAGAGACTTGTTTGAAACTAATTCTATAGAAATGCTAAAATGTCAGGAATTTTACCTGGTGCTTAATGGTTCAGTTAATGCCCTGCCATCTCTTGAGATTAAAAAATAATCTGCAGCACTATAAGTGGCACATGGGTTTGCACATACATTTCAGGATGAATTAGCATTCTATCAGAGGTATTCCCAACAAAGATTACACACTTAAAAGCAGTAGGGAGCAAAAAATAAATCACTTTGGCATTGCCCCTGGCCACCTCTGCATATACAAGGCACATTTACAAAACATGGGCAGGCGTCCGAGACACCAAGCTACCCTTCCAGTCAGAGTGAAGAGTGGTGCACTGAAGGGAGAATGAGGAATGAAGAAAACCACCAGCTGACCTTCAATGCTAGCATTTCCCTCTACACATAGTGTAGAGAAGTGTATGGATATTTGTATCATTTATGATATAAATCTGGAGAACAGTAGTCCAAAATTAGTGACCATCAAGTCATTATTTCTTTTCCAATTTCACCATCTTGGTGTGGATTAACAAAAGGGTCAGAAAAAAAGTGCATGCAGACAGGGCTTTGTGAAGATTAACTGCCCAGCAGTACAGCCTCCCTTCATTTGTTGGACTTCAATTATAGACAGTGATCCCTAACATAAATTTCAAGAACTGTTCCTCCCTTAACATGCAGTGTATATACCAGGGTGCTAGTAAATAGAAAAATACAATTTCAGTGATAGAAAGGATTGGTTCAAATACATGACCCCACCTGCTCAATTTCCTACTCTATTTCCCATTACTCATCATTAACTCAGTGTACTAAGGAATAAATCTCTTCGTTGCACACATTTAACTATTGTGTAGCATTTAATTGTAAAAAAAAACCTCATTTTAAATCCTATGCACCACATTACATGCAAAAACGATTGTGGACTAGTAAGGCAAAACACAAGGAAAGGGGTTAAAAACAGACCAACGCAGAAGTCCCTCTTTCATTAAAAATTACAATGGAAAAAGATTACTGTTGGCAAAAATGATTACCAAATAGTCTTAACATGACACTGTGGTTGATCAATTATAGGTTTTCGTGCCGATAATAGACATGGTTAGGGAAAAAAATGACTCTTGGCAAAAGTCAAAAACCCGGCGCACCACTAATTGTATTAAAGCAAATCTTCAGCAATGAGCGAATTTCAGTCCCTGAAAACACAGCCCTGCAAGAAATAAGGAGGAGCCCCCAGCACAATCCCTGAATGTGAAAAGTCTTTTCGGTAAAAATTGGAAACGGCACATTTGACCATTTCAGGGGCAGTGAGGTCGCCAGCAAATGGAATGGAGAACTCAAACCCGTCGAAGTATTTTCGCCAAATTCTGGGATTCACACCCAATTTACCCTCATTATTTCTTGAAATGAGGGGAAAAAATTGCCATCGCCATGTTTGGAGTCCGGGCCCAGATTGAGGAACTCATTCATTATTACAGGGGAGGAGGGGGCAAATCCCCCCTTTACCGAGTAGAAATTAAAGCCATTCCAACCACACTCTAAACCCCGGGATTTAACATTAGTATTCCCCGAGCAAGAGGCGGCTTTTTATGGGGGAGGGGCGGGAAGAGACCAATTTTTTTCCTCACAAACACCGCCGACCCCCGGTTCACTCCCCCCTCCCTCCTCACACTCGGGGCTAACCCCCCGGCCTCACCTACAGCTCCTCGCCCCCGGCCAGTAGCATCGAACTATCAGCCCGGGCAACGCGGCTTCGGCTCCGGAGGCGGCGGCGGCTTCTTTCCTTCCCCCCCCCGCCCCTCGACACTCGCTCCGACTGGAGGCCCGACCGTCAGCAGCAGCGATTTTTAAAAATGCTATCGGAGTTTCTTTATTCTTTCGCTCTCTCTCTCAGCGATGGCCGTACGGAGATGTGTGTTGTGTTGTGTTTTTTTTTTCCTCACACGGTCTCTGGCTGCCCGCTTTCTCTCCTTCCCCCCAGCTCGCTGTGGGCTTCGGCACCGTCTCTTTCCCCCTCAGCCGCTCCGAACGCGCCAGCCCGCGGCCATTAGATGGAGACACACTCGCGCTGCTCACCCGGATGGGCGCGGCCCAGCACCGCCCCTGCGCCGGCCGCCCGGGAAACCCCGCACGCTCGGCCCCGCGCTCCCCCCATCACTCGCGCCGCGCCCATTGACGGGAACGCGCGCCGCCGCGCCCATTGACGGGAACGCCATGGTGGAGGGGGGCGCGCACGGGGCGACCACGTGTCCCCAGACTCCGACCCCGACCAGGAGCAGCGCCCTCTATTTTACCAAGGCAGCACTGCAAGTCAAGTCGGCACAAAAATCATTTGGCCATAGAGAGAAAAACATCAGAAAGTAAGATGTTCCCAAGAAGGGTCACTGACCTGAAACGTTAAATCTGCTTCTCTCTCCACAGATGCTGCTAGACCTACTTAGTATTTCCAGCACTTTTTGGTTTTATTTTATATAAGAAAGTAAGACTTGCATTTATACGCCACCTTTCTTGAGCACAAAAAAGTCAAGGCTAATACTGCAGTGCAGTACTGAGGAAGTGCTGCAATGTCGGAGGTGTTTTTTCTGCTGAACTGTTAAACCGAGGCTCGATCTGCCTGCTCGGGTGGGTGTAAAAGATCCCATGGCACTGTTTCGAAGAATTAGGGGAGTTCTCCGCAGAGTCTCAGCCAATATTTATCCCTCAATCAACATCACAAAAACAGATTATCTGGTCATCATCACATTGCCATTTGTGGGAGCTTGCTGTGCACAAATTGGCTGCTGTATTTCTGACATTACGAGAGTGATTACACTTCAAAAGTACTTCATTGGTTGGAAAACGCTTTGGGATGTTCGGTGGCTGTGAAAATGCTATATAAATAAACGCAAGTCTTTTTTTTCAAGACAGACATCTCAAAGCACTTTACAGCCAATGAAGTATCTTTGATGTGTAGTCACGGTTGTAATATAGTAAACGCAGCAGCCAATTTGTGCACAGCAAGCTCCCAGAAACAACAATGTGACAATGATCAAATAATCTGTTTTTGTGATGTTGATTGAGGAATAGGTATTGGCCAGGACTCTGGGGAGAACTCCCCTGCTCTTTTTTGAAATAGTGCCACAGAGAGGGCACAAGGGTCCTCAGTTTAACATCTCATCCAAAAGGCAGCACCCCATCAATACTGCAGTGGAGCATCAGCCTTAATTTTTGTGCTCAAGTCCTGGAATGGAACTTGAACCCACAACCTTCTGACTCAGAGGCATGGTTACTGCCAACTGAGACACAGCTTATACATAAGCACATAAAACTAGGAGCTGGTGTAGGCCATTTGGCCCTTTGAGCCTGTTCCACCATTCAACAAGATCATGGCTGATCTTCTACCTCAACTCCATTTTCCTGCACTATCCCCATATCCCTTAATTCCCTTAGTGCTCAAAAATCTATCAACCTCTGTCTTGAATATACTCAACAGCTGAGCTTCAAATGATTCACAATCCTTTGAGTGAAGTCCTAAATGGCCGACCCCTTATTCTGAGACTGTGACCCTGTGTTTTAGATTCTCCAGCCAGGGAAAATATTTTCTCAGTATCTACCCTGTCAAGCCCCTTAAGAATTTTATGTGTTTCAATTGGATCACCTCTCATTGTTCTAAACTCCAGAGAATATAGGCCTCGTCTACTCAATCTCTCCTCATAGGACAGTGCCCTCATCCCAGAAGCCAGTCTTGTGAGACTTCTTGTACTCCCTCTAGGGCAAGTATGTCTTTCCCTCGGTAAGGAGGACAAAACCACACTTAGTACTCCAGGTGTGGCCTCATGAATGTCCTGCATAATTGGATTAAGACTTCTTTACTCTTACACTCCAATCCCTTTGTAACAAAAGCTAACATACAATTTCCCTTCCCAATCACTTGCTGTACCGGCATGTTAACTTTCTGTCACTCGTGTACAAGGACACCCAGGTCCCTGTTGATTGCAAACATTTCCCAGTATCTCACCATTCAAACAACATTCTGCTTTTTTTAATTTTTCCTACTGAAGTGGATAATTTCACATTTTGTCACATTATATTGCATCTGCCATGTTCTTGCCCACTCACTCAACCTGCTTATATCCCCCTGCAGCTTCTTTGTGTCCTCCTCAACACTTACTTTCCCACCTAACTGTATCGACAGCAAACTTGGTTTTGTTACACTCAGTCCCCTCATCTAAACCATTAACAAAGACAGTAAATAGCTGAGGCCAAGATACTGATCTTTGCAATACCCGGCTTGTTACAGCCTGACAACCCGAAAATGCCCAGAAAAGGTCAGGGAGTTACCTTTAATCTTTATAAAATGCCAGCTCAGCCCCAGCTGGAGTTTTGTGTCCCAATTCTGGAATTTAGGAAGGATGTGAGGCTTTGGAGAAGGTTACTAGAATGGGTCCAAGGATGTCGGATTAGAGCTAGATGAATGGACTGGAGAAGCTGAGGTTGTTCTCCTTAGAGCAGAGAAGGCTAAGGAGAGGTTTGATTGAGGTGTTTAAAATCATGAAGAATTTAGATAGAGTAAATAAAGGGAAACTCTTTCCAATGTCTGAAGGGTCAATAATGAGAAGGCACAGGTTTAAGGTGATCAGCAAAAGACTCAGAGGTGACATGAGGATAAACATCTTTACACAGCGAGTAGTTAGGATTTGGAATGCACTGCCTGATAGGATGGTGGATACTGATTCAATAGGAGCCTTCAAAAGGGAATTGAATAAATACTGGAAGGAGAAAAAAATGCAGGGACATGAGGAAAGAGTGGGGGAATGGAACTAACTGGATTGCTCTTTGAAAGAGCAGGCACAGAGTCGATGGGTGGAGTGGCCTCCTTCTGTGCTGTACTATTATTCTATGATTCTATAATGTACTCAAAGTCCTAATGAGGACTCTGTACAGGTTTGTTTATTGTAAACATTTTCTTTCTGTTCTATGCTGATATATGTATACACTCTTGTAAAGGAAACAGTGCAGTGTTTCAGCTCCTCAGGTAAATACAACGCAGTACAGAGCACATTTTCCACAAAGACTAAAATAACTTCCAGTGATGAACCCCAATCAAGACTTATGTTATGAATCTTTGATTTTAGTCAATTTACTTACCAGTGTCAGTCTGACTCCTCAGATAAATCCTGAACATGTACCTTTACTTGACGCCACTGAGATTAATGGGCTGAAACCTCAGTCACACACGCACCCAGTTAAAGATCTATCTGGAAGGTGTTGTAATGTGTTGATGGTGTTTTACACAGCTGAACTCTCTGAGGACGTGACGCTGATCCCTGGAGAATGATTGTATTGCCAGTTTGTAGGTTGCAGTTTGTAGTACTCCCAATTTTAAAAGAAGCTGGCATCATCAGAGTCAACCCTAGCAATCAACAACACACTAGTAACAACAACTTGCATTTATATAGCACCTTTAACAAATAAAAATTAACCGAGGTCTTCAGAGGAGCGTTATCAAACACAATTTGACACCAAGGCACATAAGGCAATATTAGGGTAGGTGACCAAAAGCTTGATCAAGGAGGTAGGTTTTAAGGAGTGTCTTAAAGGAGGAAAGCGAGGTGGAGAGGTTTAGGGAGGGAATTCCAGAGCTTGGGGCCCAGGCAGCTGAAGATGCAGCTGCCAGTGGTGAAGTGATGACAATCAGGGAGGCACAAGAGGCCAGAACTGGAGGAGTGCAGATATCTTGGTGGTTTGTAGGACTCAAGGAGATAACAGCAACACATGGAAGGATTTGAAAACAAAGATGAAATTTTTTTAATTGAGGCGTTACTGGACCGGGAACCAATGTAGATTAGTGAGCACAAAGGTGATGGGTGCACAGGAACTGGTGTGATTTCAGATACAAACAGGAGAGTTTTGGATGAGTTCAAATTTATGGAGGGTGCAATGTGGGAGGCTGGATGAGAAAGGATTGGAAGAGTTGAGTTTAGTGGTCACAAAAACACAGATGAGGATTTCAGCAGCAAGTACATCTAACCTTTCATGATGTGACTTTATGATATCCTTATGTATTTATGAATATCTTATATGTTGGCTCTTCGTGTTAAACTGGAGCTGAAATAATGTTAATCTATTGGCAGACCATCAATTTGCACTGGTCTTGCTGCTGACAGGTCTATATCTGAATGGTAGCTCTGCTATTACAATCTCATTACATACCTCCTCCAAATCTACCTCTTTGAACATACTTTCAGAAATAACACCTACATGCAGAGTAAAATGATCCAGCCAGATCAGGTGATGGATGGCTAAATTAATGCTGCATCAGATACACTAAAGTCTGTGTTCTCTGAACATGAGGGAGTGAAGTTGGGGGCTATACTAGGGGTATTGCTCAGGACGTGAGAAAATAAACATTTTTCTGGAAACAAGAGCATTCATGAAGCACATAAACAACTAATTGAATGATGGGAATGTGGAACAGTCCTTGTTTACTGCGCAAAGCTCATATGGGTACCATATCTAGATATAATGTCTGTAATGCTTGAAAATGCAGACTAGTATGCAAGAATTTAAAAAAAAACCCTCGTACAGAATACCAAATATCACAAGAACTGTGTGATAAACTATCGTTGTTAGTGCAGTGAAACCTCAGTGTAACAGGCATCCCGCTAATGCAATCCCATTCGAACCATGAATGTTCATGGCTTCCTAAGGTGATGCATTGTCCCAACTGTACATGTAATGAAGTCAGCAAGCTTTCTGCTGTCAAACCCTAACCATAACCCTAACTCTTTCTCCCCTGCTGCACTGCACAGCTATTTCAAGTTAATGGTGGATGATTTGTTGATCAACTGGTAATTGTATTTTTAGTAATGTACTGACACAAACACTTTAAACAACTGAACAGCCTTTCAAAGGGAAAAGGCCAAGTAGAAGATTTACCGACTGCACGTAGGAACATTTGACAAGTACAGTCAGAGCATCAAGTGCTATACATGGGATTGAGTTATTGGGAGGTCTCCTACACTGATATTCCACTGGTCCAGTTAATAATTTATTAAGCAGCTCTTGCAATATTTAGTAGTGTAACTCTAAGGAAAAACGTCCTACTCTCTTGAAATAATTTTCCCTAATAAAAGCACCAGATGAAGAACTTGCTTCTTTTATTCCCCCATGTTCATCAAGTTGCTGGGGATTAGAAATTCCATGGATTGTTATTGGTTTATTTTATCCGTCAGCACCCTCACTCTGGGTTGGCCACAGACATTTGAGGGTGGGGTGAGATGGAATTTTAATCTTCAGCAGTTTTCGGGTGGTGGAACACAGGGCAAATGTGAAACACACCCACTGTCTGAAACTTCAGGCCCTGGCCATTTTAACCCCAGGCCTCAACTACATGCTGCTAGTAAATTGACCGACTGAAATTTAAGAAAAAAGAAAGACATTATTCATAACCATGAGATGTCCCAAAGTGCTTGACAGCCAGTGAAGTACTTTTAGAGTGTTGTTACTGTTGTATTGTAGGAAATGCAGCAATTAATTTGCGCAAAGTGACTCCCACAAACAGCAATGTGATATTGACCACATAATTTGTTTTTAGTGATGTTGGTTGAGGGATAAATATTGGCCAGGACACCGGGGAGAACTCCCCTGCTCTTCTTCAAGTAGTGCCATGGGATCTTTTACATCCAGCTGAGAGGGCAGACTGGGCCCTGGTTTAATGTCTCATTTGAAAGACAGCAGCTCTGAAAGTGCAGAACTCCCACAGTACTGTACTGGAATGTCAGCCTGGATTTTTGTGCTCAAGTGGGTGGAAAGCAGTAGCTGGCAGACAGGAGAGGAAGTTCAGGTGAGCTGGGGCTGCCTGCAGGTGCTATGCAATGGCTCATAAGTACACAGGTAAGTTGCATGGTTATGGGGGAGGGGTGGGAGGATTCAACGTGATCCCATGGTTATGATTATGGCTCTGAAGAAAATCCAGCATTTTGTTTAATGGTCCTTTAACAAGCACTAAGGTGCTTTAACATTACTTTGAAGAAAATTCTCACTAGTCCTAAACGAATTCTTTGTTACATATTAGTAAACCTCATAGTACTGATCAAAACAAATGGTTGTTCTGGTCCTGGAGATTACTATTGACTAGAAACTTAACTGGACCAGCCATATAAATACTGTGGCTATGAGAGCACGTCAGAAGCTGGGAACTCCCCAAAGTCTGTCCAGCATCTACAAGGCACGTCAGGAGTGTGACGGAATACTCTCCACTTGCCCAGATGAGTGCAGCTCTGACAACACTCAGGAAGCTTGACACCATCTAAGGCAAAGCAGTCTGCTTAATGCTAGATTGGCACCCCATCCACCACCTTAAACATTCACTCCCTCCACCACCAACGCACAGCGGTAGCAGTGTGTACCATATATAAGATGCACTACAGCAACTCACCAAAGCTCCTTCAACAGCACCTTCCGAACCCATGGCCTCTACCACCTAGAAGAATGAGGGCAGCAGGTGCATGGGAACACCACCAACCTCTGCAAGTTCCCCTCCAAGTCACACACCATCCTGATTTGGAACCATATTGCTGTTCCTTCACTATCACTGAATGAAAATCCCAATAGCACAGTGGCCCTGGAGAGAATACAGAGGAGATTTACAAGAATGTTGCCAGGGACTGAAAATTGCAGCTATGAGGAAAGATTGGATAGGCGAGGGTTGTTTTCCTTAGAACAGAGGAGGCTGAGGGGTGACTTAATTGAGGTGTACAAAATTATGAGGGGCCTAGATAGGGTAGACAGGAAGGACCTGTTTCCCCTAGCAGAGAGGTCAGTTACCAAGAGGCACGGATTTAAGGTGATTGGTAGAAGGATTAGAGGGGACATGAGGAAAAACTTTTTCACCCAGAGGGTGATAGCTGTCTGGAATTCACTGCCCGGATTGGTAACCCGGAAACCCTCAACTCATTTAAAAGGTACCTGGACATGCACCTGAAGTGCTGTAACCTGCAAGGCCACGGACCAGGTGCTGGAAGGTGGGATTAGAATGAGCGGCGAGTTTTTTCAGCTGGCGCAGGCACAATGGGCTGAATGGCCTCTTTCTTTGCCATAACGTTTCTATGGTTCTTTTCTTTTGTACTCTAGTTCCATTGCTTTTCCCCAATTTCTCCTCAGCCATTACCATTTAGTATTTTTCCATTACAATTAGCACTGCAAGGTAATCATGGCCACAAAGTACAAAACCACTCCAGACCAAGCTACCAGATGGTGGCCCAATTATGATGAGGGTTTTTTTTCTGCATCTTCAATTTAACACTACATCTTTCTGGAAACAAGAGCTCTTAAAATGTGAAAAATTACTTGATTCTGTGACATACAGACTAGGATTTCGTCTAAAAGATGAAAGCATTAAAGGCAGATAAGATCAGAGTTCAATTAAACTTACACTGTTTTGTTTTAAAATAGATTTCACATTATTGGCGTGCATCTAATTATTGAATTAGCGATCTAAAACCCCATTTAGAAAAGTTTAAAAGCTTAAAGTACGTAATGAATTATTCAAGAGATTATTGTTTCTACACAATCTAAAATCAAGAACATGAAAGTTGCAGAAGAAAGATTAGATTAGATTAGATTAGATTAGAGATACAGCACTGAAACAGGCCCTTCGGCCCACCGAGTCTGTGCCGAACATCAACCACCCATTTATACTAACCCTACGCTAATCCCATATTCCTACCAAACATCCCCACCTGTCCCAATATTTCCCTACCACCTACCTACACTAGTGACAATTTATAATGGCCAATTTACCTATCAACCTGCAAGTCTTTTGGCTTGTGGGAGGAAACCGGAGCACCCGGAGAAAACCCACGCAGACACAGGGAGAACTTGCAAACTCCACACAGGCAGTACCTGGAATCGAACCCGGGTCCCTGGAGCTGTGAGGCTGCGGTGCTAACCACTGCGCCACTGTGCCGCAGGAAAGGGAGGAGAGTTCATAAGATATTGCTCTCACTTTTTGGATATTGTCCTTTGAACATCTGCTACAGGAAGAACTTCAATCCCAATTCTACATTCCCTTTTGACAAATGTTGGCAAATACAAACACAACAGAATACACAGCCAGAATAATGTATCTTAAACTAAGCATACAGACGTGTTAGTCCATTTATGTAAAATAGGTTAATCCCTGTGTTATAAGGCAATCAAAGGCTTTCATCCAAGCGTTAAGCATTCTCACTGTAACATTTCACAGTGTGACATCTGGGCTATATCAATGCACAAGAATCGAGCTACATGAATTATTTCATTAATAAAATTCAAACTGGAAAACAACTATTTTGTTAAAACTGTGCATGAATCATGATTTCTACCTACAGTAAATAAATACTGGTGTTTTACTTTTAATGTTAGAAGTCCACATGAACTTTCAGTTGATGATACTTGCAGTCAATGGAATTGGATACCAGGCAGTTGGTATAACAGGTGCCCGATCCAATACCACCTGCTCTGTTCCACTGCCAAAGGTGAATCCCCCAATGCCAGATGAAGTACTCTTTAGACCAGGTATGACACAGCTAGCTGCAAAGTAAAGCTTCCTCTACATTGCATAAATACATGACATAGCACCAAGCTCCTTGACTATACTAGCATTATAGCTCTAGTTCCCCACCAGCCTCCTCTACGGGTATATCCGAATGGGATTGGTAAGTTGGGGAAGTTCCGTGCTGTGGGCCTAAATCTGCTACAAATTCAGTTGAGCCTGCCAAGACATATTTCACACAGGACCCTGACAACTAATAAAGTCAAGAGACCTTCGCCAATCGTTGTAAGTTTGAATTGAACCCAGATTGCACTAAGATATGTTGTTGCTCATCCAGCATCTGGGGTGGTTGATAGGGTTCCGGTGGGTACCTAAGTAATTGCTAAAGCTGATCTGCACCCGGAAGGTATAAGGTATAGCAACAAACTGTACAACCCTCTTCCTAGCTGTGAGTTCCTTATAATTAAATGCAACATTGTTGTCAGAGTATTGTATTTATATAGCGCCTTTAATGTAACAAAACATCTCAAGGCACTTCACAGGAATGTTATCAAACAAAATTTGACACCAAGCCACCTAAGGTGATAGATATCAGGGCTGATGGCCAAAAGCTTGGTCAAAGAGGTAGGTTTTAAGGACCATCTTAAAGGAGAAAAGAGAGGTAGAAAGGTGGAGAGATTCAGGAAGGGAATTCGAGAGCTCAGGGCCCAGGTAGCTGAAGACGCAGCCACCGATGGTGGAGCGATTAAAATCAGGGGTGCTTAGGAGGCCAGAATTAGCACAGTGCAGATATATTGGAGGGTTGTGTGGCTGGAGGAGATTACATAGATAGGGAGGGGTGTGGCCATGGAGGGATTTGAAAACATGGATGAGAATTTTAAAATCAAGGTGTTGCTTAACCAGGGGCCAATGTGGGTCAGCGAGCACAGGGGTGATGTGCGAATGGAAATTGGTGCGTGTTAAGACACAGACAGCAGAGTTTCGGATGACCTCAAGTTTATGGCAGTAGATTATGGGAGGCTGGCGAGGAGTGTGTTGGAATAGTCAAGTCTAGAGGTAACAAACTCTATATTGGAGACGTTTGCAGGGTCAGAATCAACTTTGAATGATTCACCAAGGTTGGAAATTTAATCAAATAGGATACCCTTGAGATTTTAATGGACACTTTGTATTACAAACTAGATTTTAATACATTTACACTGGCTCAATATGTCCAGTGAAGAATGCAGGGTTAATTTAACATGATCAATAACCATTTGATAGAATATGAATCACGCAGCTCCTTGGAATCAGTGTAATTACCAATAAACCAACATCTGTTCAAATTTACAGAGAAATACTAAAAAAAAAATCAATTTATTTTACTTTTGTTTCCCTCACTGACCTTTACTGATATCTGTGTACTTTTACACAACATTAATACCTGATAAAGAACACAGGAATGGCAGAACTGTATTGTCTCAGTCCGTGTACTTACTGATGCCAGATTTTCTCTTCCTGGGAGAAGTGGCTGTACTGTTCAATGATTTGGTGGGGGCATTGGGACTAATTTTAAAATATGGAACTGAGGTGAGACATAACTCATGCCAAAAAAGCGGGCGGGGGCACACAGCGTTTGTGCCCACAATCTGCTGTAACTTTCAGTGCAGAGATTATTTACATTTGTTTCAAGTAATTGCACATTGAAAGTGTACAGTGAAGAAAACTTATTTTTCCACTAAGTCAGAGGGGAGGGGAGGCTTTTCGTCCTGAAAGCAAGTTCACCCCAACTTCAAAAAGTACTCTCATGTATCATCAACCATTGGAAAATCTAAATTTAAAACAAGAATAAGAATTAGATTCCTGATGAGTCCAGAATAGGTTCAGAGGATTATTGATCAACTGACAATAAATGTGAGAATTCAATGCAGAAAGATACTGTAAAATGTCTTTAATGCAGAGAGGATAACAGTAACTGGCTGTGGTTTATATACTAATCTCATTTATTATTTTGTTTCTGTTTACCAAGGAATTTATCAAGAGACACAAACAGCAGGGTTTTTGTGAAGCCTGGTTTTGGGACAGACTGCATTTCCTTTGGGCACTAAAGGGTAAAGATTCCTCCTGCTGACTGTGAGCATTGACAGCCCGAGTGGGAGAAACTCTCCCACCCTCTCGTTCTCATCAAATCACAAAGGCATTGGCCCAAATGTTACTGTTAAATTAACGGCGAGGCTTGTTGTTATTTATGCGCAAATACCACAGCAGCTTCAGGCAAGGGGAAATGCAAAATTAAATGCAGAAATTGAAAAGCTGTTGCTGAAAATGTGCTGCTCCGCTATCCGTTTGGCGAAAACAGCATCTTGCTGTGTGGCTGTTCATTCAAATGCATTGAGCAGCCTAACGTTCCTGTACTTGCACGGTGGATACAAAGCAAACTTGCTACAAAAAGTTAAATCAACTTATTTTGCGTCTAAGTACCCTTTCAACAACATGACAATTGTTAATGGCTACCAGCCAACCTCTCTGGCACTGAAAATTAACTATTATAAATGTGGAGTTCCTTCAGGTTTTAATTGTTGTTTAAGATATTTAAAAATACTTCATTCCTGTCTCTTTTTCTCTCTCTTCAGACAATTTTTCTTTCCCTCTATTTCTATTTCTTTTGCTGATTTGACATTGCATTCACCCATTCCACCTGTTAATTTCACAATCCTTCAATCTGATTGGTTAAGGAGATACACAGTTGCACAGATCACCAACCTCAGGCCTTGTAGTTTCCATCTCAAATTCCAGCAACCTGCAGCACCAAATATCATGGAGATTAAACAAGCCAGGGTAAATCTAACTAACAGCATTCACTGGCCTGGAACAGCAATTTTTGGGACAATCTACAAGAGAAAACCAGAGGAAATGTTTATGTTTTTACAATGTCACTAACACATTGCACAAAAGAACCAACATCACAGAAAAGTGAGCTGGGAGATTTACACAGTGGAAAATTCCAAACAAGAACCACAACACATTTAACTGCCCTAGTTTATCTATAAAATATTTTTTCAGCTTTTCAGTTGCAGGAGAGCAGAAATTTGACAGATACACATTTCCTATTTAACCTTGTCATCAACCTTTATGGCTGGAATGGTCACTGATGATAGTGTTGTCTCTCAGGACTAACAACACATCCAGACCCTTCAGTCAACACCATACACATTTTGGCAGAGAGCATCCAGGGTGAGACTGTCTATACAGTGGCAAAGCCTGCAGGGCGGCACAGTGGCGCAGTGGTTAGCACCGCAGCCTCACAGCTCCAGGGACCCGGGTTCGATTCCGGGTACTGCCTGTGTGGAGTTTGCAAGTTCTCCCTGTGTCTGCGTGGATTTTCTCCGGGTGCTCCGGTTTCCTCCCACAAGGCAAAAGACTTGCAGGTTGATAGGTAAATTGGCCATTATAAATTGTCACTAGTATAGGTAGGTGGTAGGGAAATATAGAGACAGGTGGGGATGTTTGTTGGGAATATGGGATTAGTGTAGGATTAGTATAAATGGGTGGTTGATGTTCGGCACAGACTCGGTGGGCCGAAGGGCCTGTTTCAGTGCTGTATCTCTAATCTAAAATCTAATCACTTCAATCACAGGACTCAGCTGCCAGGAGGAGAGGGCCTCCTCAAACTCGTGCACACAGAGTAACTGGCCTCAGGCACGCCTGGCACTGTATAAGAACCTAGAAAAAGCACAAGGCTAGGCTTAACAAGAGATTCATCGCACATTGCCAGCAAGGGAAAGTGCCATGGAAGCAAACACTAGGCACATATACACACGACATGGTTTGAAATTAAAAATCTCTTTTTATTAAAGTTGGTTCAGCCTGGAGTGTCCTTATGAACATATTTCATTGTAGCATAAATGTGGTATTTACGAGTTTCCTGGAAGAGTTATGACACTGTTGGTAGAGACATTTTGTGAAGAGAATGGAAAGCTATGGACAGTTAACACAGTGATCACATTTCCATGTTAAGAGGAGGGGTCTTGTATCAAAGCTTGCCAATTGGCTCTTGCAGATGGTATTGAGGATTGCTCTCAGCCTGTTCAGGTATTCAGGTCCTCCTGCACCTCCTTGTGGTCCGCTGGATGCAGGGTGGAATTGATGCAGCATGCTGCTAAACAACAATAGCCAGTCTGTATCATAGGACATCCCACATCTATACCACAGGACATCCCATAGGACATCCCACATTTTTCCTATAGCACATCCCACATTTATCCCATAGGACATCCCACATCTATACCACAGGACATCCCGCATCTATCCCATAGGACATCCCATATCTATCCCATAGGACATCCCACATCTATACCGCAGGACATCCCACATCTATCCCATAGGACATCCCACATCTATACCACAGGACATCCCATAGGACATCCCACATTTTTCCGATAGGACATCCCACATTTATCCATGTTATGCTTGAGGATTGTTATGGTGCATGAACGGACCTCATTATATCTGTGCTTAGCTGGTGTCCTGGGATACTATGGAGATATAGTGAAATTCCTATGGAGAAACCACAGTGGCACTGTTGCGGCTACTGAAAAAAATGGCTGGCCCACAGAATGTGCCACAAAGGCTTCTGAAAAGGTAACGACATTTAATGCATGTGATCAAAGTGGGAAATGCTCTTTTATAATGCACTCAGGACGCTTCCTTTACAAATAAGGAAAGACACATTGCTTGATTTAGTTCTTGGAAATAAAATAGAGCAACTAACTGATGTAAGAGTGAGTGAAATAGTGATTACAACATAATTAGGTTCCATGTAAAAATAGGAAATGGATAGAGTCAAAAAGAAGGGTGCTGGCCTGGAAAAAGAGCAAAGTTCAGTCCAATAAAAACCCTTTCATGGCTGGATTCATATCCGCTGCCAAGGAAGGTGGTTGTGATAGTGAGAAATCAGTCATTAAAGCCGCAGGGCAGCATTGCAGGAGTTAATCAAGGAAGTGGCCTTCAGTTGCCTCATCAATTTATCACAACTTGTTAGATAATGAATCAACTCATGTCAGAATACAATGGGACCTGAATAACAGCCAGACTGGGCTGACCAGTGGCAGGTAATATTTGCATCAATTAAGTGGTATGTAATATTATTCTTAAGCACAATGACCTAGGTTTTCAAGTGGCCACAAGGAGGAAAATGAGAATTGTCTCATTATTTGTACAAATTTGAAAGAAAGTATCTTTTGGAATGGTCCTGTCATTAGCAAGGCCAGGGAAGGTTGGATTGGGAAGGTGTTATTAACATTCAGATATACTCACTAGGTCAAGTGCCCTGATAACTTATTCCCACAAATTCTGGGGCCAAACGAATGTATTCTTAATGTATATCTTTACCAACAGTGTCGTAACTATTCTGGCATGCACCCCTCATATTAACAAGCACAAAAGACAAATTGCCAAAAGTATGAATTAAAATAAGAGGAAAAATATGTTTATTAATACAGACTAGTTCAACTAAATAGGGTTGGGAATCAACTTACATTGAAAGCCAATGGCTGCATGAATCTAGAGATTGAGGTGGTGAAATATATTAGGAAACACACATCCTGAAATCAAAATGAGCAGTGCCTTAAAAAAAATGTAGATGATATGTATTACGCCCAGTTCGAGTCACCACACTTTAGGAAGGGTATGAGGTTCCTTGAGAGGGTGCAGAGGAGATTTACCAGAATGGTTCCAGGGATGAGGGATTTTAATTACAAGGTTAGGTTGAAGAAGCTGGGGTTGGTCTCCTTTGAGCAAAGGAGATTGAGGTCTGCAAGATTATGACAGGTTTACATAAGGGTAGACAAAAAATACTGTTCCCATTAGCTGATCGTACAAGGATTAGAGGACACACTTAAGGTTTTGGACGAAGATACAAGGAGGATGTGAGGAAGATCTTTTTATGCAGCGAGTGGTAATGACCTGGAGACCCATGAGGGTGGTGGAAGTGGAGACGATGAATGATTTCAAAAGGAAATTGGATGGGCACTTGAGGGAAATAAACTTGCAGGGCTATAGGGATAGAGCGGGGGAATGGGACTGACTGGATTGCTGTACAGAGAGCTGGCATGGACTTGTTGGACCGAATGGCCTCTTCTCTGCCATAATGACTCTGTAATATATTGGAAGGGGGAGTTTAGGTCTCTGGGTATGTTATAATTGTTTCAAATAAATATAATTATTCAAAAGTGTTAATATTTATAGTTTAGAAACTTGCATTTAGCTGTAGTGGAACAAACATTTGGATAAATTCTTTCATTTTTTGTTAATATTGCTCAATGATTGTGTTGTACCAAGTACTGATATGACAATGAAAACATGATGCTTACACAAGGTCAAAAATAATATGTTTTCATGATTCCACATTTCCCATGGCAGTTGTTACATAAAGTTATTGGTGCTTTGAGGGAGCGATCGGCATTGAGATAGGAAAAACTGAACAATCGGCAAGAGCATCAGAGCAAGTAAGCAACAAATCATTACATCATACTGACAAAACAGTCCTAAACCTCTGGGCAGCATCAGGCCCCTTGTCCATTAGGCAGAGAAAGTGCATTAATCAATAAATGTTATAGTCCTGCAGTCTGGTGCTCCTGGTAATTAGCTGGCACGGAGGCAGAGAATCTATGGGTACAAGATAAATAGTTTACATGTTGAGAACTTAGGAGACTTCTATAGATCTTTAAGAAAAACTCATTTAGACTAAGGATGGATGAAACTAATTTCAGTTTTGGATTATTTCTATTGACGGATACTGATTAGTAGTTTAATTAAAGCAAAAGCCACTTCATAATTGTGTGCATTTCTAATTTACTTTTGTTGCCTACATGACAGATGGCAATCAGGCATAGTGGCTTGGACTCCCCTCTTGTTGTCAAGGTTACAGTGAGGTGGTCCTAATGGTCATAAATGTGAAACAACCACCAGCCAGCTAATTCACTCCCATAATCTTCATTAGTCAAGCCAGAAAACTGCCCTTCATTGGCTTATCACCATTGGGAAGAAGGAAAATACAGTTCCAGTGTTGCAGCCAGTTCAAGGATAACCACTTTTCAGCAAGGTGGTTGGAGGAAGAACAGCCTTGGGGATGTCAGCAGCTGGACGAGTCACCATATTTTAAACCCCATCCAGGGAGGTGCAACTGGCAGAAGCAATGACTGTCTGATTAGCACTGAGGGCAGGAGGCCCCATAAAAGAGTGAAGCAGGCTGTCAGGAGGGAGTGACAGAGGCAGTCAGTTCAACCTCCATCACCCCAAGGCAGCTTGAGCACATTGGGTTTTTGGTTCATTTCTGTGTAGGAGCTGGAGAATGACAGGGGAACTGTATACTTCTGAAGTATGAAGAACCTTAGCAGATGTCTTGGAAGGCGAGGGACTGATTAAGGATGCATGGTGGAGTGGAGAACAGGTAGCTGTGAAATTCTTTATTAGGTGAATCAACTGTTATTTATTGAAAATTCTGGGCTATTGTTTGTGCTCTCCTTGGCAACTGATCATTGTCTTACCTGTTCCACTTGCTCTCCTTCTTGGGCACTCTCATTATACTATGGGCATATCTAAGCCAGACTAACTTGGTGTGCAGACCCTGGTGAGCATAGGTCTATGTGTGGGGAAGAGATACCTTTGGTGGTTCTTGATTCTAAGCTTCCAACCTAACCCCTTCCATGTCTTCGTTCTCCTTGTCATAAGATCAAAACAAAGGTTTCACTGTTGAGAAATACCTGTCTAATGTGCAAAGCTGAGTAAAGATAGTGCTAAAATACCTGATTCAACCCTTAAAGTAGTAAGAAGATTGTTAAGCAGGCAAAAAAAACCAACCTTCAGTAGTAGCACACAAAACAGCCTCATGGGTGTGAGCACTACCTAGAACTGTACTCCAGGGAGAATGCTGTCACTGAGACTGCCCTCAATGCAGCCCAGCCTCTACCAGTCATGGATGAGCTGGACATACAGCCAACCAAATCGGAACTCAGTGATGCCATTGATTCCCTAGCCAGCGGAAAAGCCCCTGGGAAGGACAGCATTACCCCTGAAATAATCAAGAGTGCCAAGCCTGCTATACTCTCAGCACTACATGAACTGCTATGCCTGTGCTGGGACGAGGGAGCAGTACCCCAGGACATGCGCGATGCCAACATCATCACCCTCTATAAAAACAAAGGTGACCGCGGTGACTGCAACAACTACCGTGGAATCTCCCTGCTCAGCATAGTGGGGAAAGTCTTTGCTCGAGTCGCTCTGAACAGGCTCCAGAAGCTGGCCGAGCGCGTCTACCCTGAGGCACAGTGTGGCTTTCGTGCAGAGAGATCGACTATTGACATGCTGTTCTCCCTTCGTCAGATACAGGAGAAATGCCGTGAACAACAGATGCCCCTCTACATTGCTTTCATTGATCTCACCAAAGCCTTTGACCTCGTCAGCAGACGTGGTCTCTTCAGACTACTAGAAAAGATCGGATGTCCACCAAAGCTACTAAGTATCATCACCTCATTCCATGACAATATGAAAGGCACAATTCAACATGGTGGCTCCTCATCAGAGCCCTTTCCTATCCTGAGTGGTGTGAAACAGGGCTGTGTTCTCGCACCCACACTTTTTGGGATTTTCTTCTCCCTGCTGCTTTCACATGCGTTCAAATCCTCTGAAGAAGGAATTTTCCTCCACACAAGATCAGGGGGCAGGTTGTTCAACCTTGCCCGTCTAAGAGCGAAGTCCAAAGTACGGAAAGTCCTCATCAGAGAACTCCTCTTTGCTGACGATGCTGCTTTAACATCTCACACTGAAGAATGCCTGCAGAGTCTCATCGACAGGTTTGCGTCTGCCTGCAATGAATTTGGCCTAACCATCAGCCTCAAGAAAACGAACATCATGGGGCAGGATGTCAGAAATGCTCCATCCATCAATATTGGCGACCACGCTCTGGAAGTGGTTCAAGAGTTCACCTACCTAGGCTCAACTATCACCAGTAACCTGTCTCTAGATGCAGAAATCAACAAGCGCATGGGTAAGGCTTCCACTGCTATGTTCAGACTGGCCAAGAGAGTGTGGGAAAATGGCGCACTGACACGGAACACAAAAGTCCGAGTGTATCAGGCCTGTGTCCTCAGTACCTTGCTCTACGGCAGCGAGGCCTGGACAACGTATGCCAGCCAAGAGCGACGTCTCAATTCATTCCATCTTCGCTGCCTTCGGAGAATACTTGGCATCAGGTGGCAGGACTATATCTCCAACACAGAAGTCCTTGAAGCGGCCAACATCCCCAGCTTATACACACTACTGAGTCAGCGGCGCTTGAGATGGCTTGGCCATGTGAGCCGCATGGAAGATGGCAGGATCCCCAAAGACACATTGTACAGCGAGCTCGCCACTGGTATCAGACCCACCGGCCGTCCATGTCTCCGTTATAAAGACGTCTGCAAACGCGACATGAAATCGTGTGACATTGATCACAAGTCGTGGGAGTCAGTTGCCAGCATTCGCCAGAGCTGGCGGGCAGCCATAAAGACAGGGCTAAATTGTGGCGAGTCGAAGAGACTTAGTAGTTGGCAGGAAAAAAGACAGAGGCGCAAGGGGAGAGCCAACTGTGCAACAGCCCCAACAAACAAATTTCTCTGCAGCACCTGTGGAAGAGCCTGTCACTCCAGAATTGGCCTTTATAGCCACTCCAGGCGCTGCTTCACAAACCACTGACCACCTCCAGGCGCGTATCCATTGTCTCTCGAGATAAGGAGGCCCAAAAGAAAAAGAAGGGTGTGGTATCCACCTCAGGAATATGTTACGGCAACTCTTACCATCACTGATTATTTGGGGTGGAATTGGAGTGGAAGGATTAACTACTTCACTTCATTTAAATGTGGTGGTCTTCTGGAAGGAAAAGACCAGTGCGTTTTTTGTGGAAAATTTGAGGGAGTAAACTTTAGGAACACATTTTGCAGATTCTCCATGAGACAAATGGTAATTCAGAGGAGAATCCAAGCCAATTGCTCCACATTCCCAGACAAATAATTTAGGAAGGAGAACCCAATAGCCCAGTCAGAAATCCTCATTTATTGACCAAAACACAAAGAACTATTGGAAGCTCTGCATTACCAAAACACTTTGCTCAAATTTCTTCCTTTGGATTTGCCATAGAAATCTCTATTGTTCATGTCATAGAGAGATACAACACTGAAACAGGCCCTTCAGCCCACCAAGTCTGTGCTGACCAACAACCACCCATTTATATACTTTTATATACCCATTTACATTAATCCCATATTCCCTACCACATCCCCACCATTCTCCTACCACCTACCTACACTAAGGGCAATTTACAATGGCCAATTTACCTATCAACCTGCAAGTCTTTGGCTGTGGGAGGAAACTGGAGCATCCGGTGGAAACCCACGCAGTCACAGGGAGAACTTGCAAACTCCGCACAGGCAGTACCCAGAACCAAACCAGGTTGCTGGAGCTGTGAGGCTGCGGTGCTAACCACTGCGCCACTGTGCCGTGTGTGTTAAGATGTAGTGAAGGGGGTTCTCTGGCAGAAATTAATTATTGTACTTTAGAACATTTTAGGAAGCTTTGGAGCTATAATTGCTATACAACTTAATCCTTCTCTCAGTATTAACCCTGCGTTGGTTAATAAATGATAATAAACATGGACAAAGGCTTTAGACTTCTACCCAGAGGCCATCTATTGCCAATGCTCTCCTCAACCTCCAAGAAGATAAGGCTCCAAAACACTGGACTCTGCATGTGGCAATTCCAAACTTCCAGGTAATGGTAGGAAAATTTCATTTTGAGTCACAAATCCATAATTTAACCTGAAATCATATCCTTAGTTACATCCAGACAAAAATTAAAGGAAAAGTGCTAAAATATCAATTTCATCAGAGCTATGGAAAAGACAACATGTACTCAACTGTGCAAGTGTCGCACGAACCTTTACAAGTGAATGTGAAGTGGGTGAGAATTCCAGAGAATCATCTGGCTGACAATAGTAATTAATGCTCAGTTTGGCACTGTTTTTAGTTAGTCAGATTTTATCATTTTTGAAGAATATGCTGTTATTTCCACAAATCAGAATGATAAAAAAAGACTTGCATTTATATAGAACCTTTCACGACCTCAGAATATTCCAAAGCACTTTCCAGCCAATGAAGTACTTTTGAAGTGTAGTCACTATTGTAATGTAGGAAACACAGCAGCCAATTTGTGCACAGCAAGATCCCACAAATAGCAATATAATAATGATCAGATAATCTGTTTTGGTGATGTTGATTAAGGGATAAATATTGGCTAAGACATTGGGAACAGCTCCCCTTCTTTGAAATAGTGCCATGGGATCTGCAGGCAGGGCCTTGGTTTAACAGCTCATCTGAAAGACGGTACCTGCAATAGTGCAACACTCACTCGGTACTGACCCTCTGACAGTGCAGCACTCTCTCGGTACTGACCCTCCGACAGTGCAGCACTCCCTCGGTACTCACCCTCCGACAGGGCAGCACTCCCTCAGTACTGCACTGGAGTGTCAGCCTAGATTTTCATGCTCAAGTCTCTGGAGTGGGACTTGAATCCACAATGTTCTGACACAGAGGTGAGAGTGCCCCCCACTGGAAAGAACACAAAGATCCTGTGAAAGATAATAAATAATCCAAAATAAAAGCAAGAAATGCTGGAAATACTCAGCAGGTCTGGCAGCATCTGTGGAGAGAGAAGCAGAGTTAACGTTTCAGGTCAGAGATCCTTCTTCACTGAGCTGAAATGTTAACTCTGCTTCTCTCTCCACAGATGCTGCCAGATCTGCTGAGTATTTCCAGCATTTCTTGTTTTTATTTCAGATTTCCAGCATCTGCAGTATTTTGCTTTTATATAAATAAATAATCCAAGTTTCATTTTACATCTTGGTTATTAGATATAAGATAGTCACCAAGAAATCAAATAGTAAATTCAGTCGAAACTTCTTTACCCAGAGAGTGTGAAAATGTGGAACTCGCTACCACAGGGAGTGGTTGAAGTGAATAGTACAGATGCATTTAAGGGGAAGCTAAACAAGCATATGAGAGAGAAGGGAATAGAGGTTACGATGATAAATTTAGATGAGGAAAGTCAAGTGGAGCATAAATGCAGCATGTACTGTTTAGGCCGAATGGCCTGTTTCTGTAGCATATATCTTATGTAATCCCATGTAATAGTAACAACTGGGAATTAGCCTCTGCAAAATACTGTAGTAAAATACTGTCGTGCCACTTTGGACAATCAGAGCAAAATGGACATTAACCGAAAAGATCAATCAGTAAATATCTGCTCACGTCCCAGTTTTTATTATAGGTTGTTATAGTTTATTGCAAGGGGAATTGAATACAAAAGTAGGGAGGTTATGCTTCAGTTATACAGGGATTTGGTGAGACCACATCTGGAGTATTGTGTACAGTACTGGTCTCCTTATTTAAGGAAGGATGTAATTGCATTGGAAGCAGTACAGAGAATGTTTACTAGACTAATACATGGAATGAGCGGGTTGTCTTATGAGGAAAGGTTGGACAGGCTAGGCTTGTATCGCTGCAGTTTAGAAGAGTAAGAGGTGATTTGTTTGAAACATATAAGATTCTGAGGGGTTTTGACAGGGTGGATGTGGAAAAGGTGTTTCCTCTTGTGGGAAAATCTAGAGGTCACTCGGGGGTCACTGTTTAAAAATAAGGGGTTGTCCATTTAAGACAGGGATGAGGAGAAATTTTTTTATCTCAGAGGGTCGTGAGTCTTTGGAATTCTCTTCCTCAAAAAGCGGTGGAAGCAGAGTCTTTGAATATTTTTAAGGAAGAGGTCGATAGATTCTTGATAAGCAAGGGGGTGAAAGGTTATTGGGGGCAGGCGGGAATGTGGAGTTGAGGTTACAATCAGTTCAGCCACGATCTTATTGAATGGTGGAGCAGGCTCGAGGGGCCGAGTGGCCTAGTCCTGCTCCTAATTCGTATGTTCATATATTACATAGGTTTTGTATGAAGAAAGCAAATTGTATTCATTGGAAGCAACTTTGACTTGTGTGAGGATATATGTTATAACATTTATGGTTGTTTTCACCTGGACTAAGCTGTTCAGCCACATTATATCCCTATAGGAAAGTTTTGCAGATATGGAGATAATTCTTTATCAAACAAATGTGTATAATGAGGCGCAAAAAGAAACAGCTAAGGAGATGTTGAATTTTGTTCCTGTGTCTATTTTGTTCCCATTGTAAGAATGTTTTGAATCAGATTTGTTTACTAAAAAAATGTTTGGGTTGAAAATGGATTTGAAATATGCCCATTGAAGAGACTTCTTTGTTGAAAACATGTAAATGTCACCAGTGACACTATTTATAATTTGGCACCTATTGTCAATTTGCTGCTTTCTTGAACAGTAACAGTTACTTGATATGAACCAGGACAAATGGTATGATTACAATGAACAAGCTGAAGCTGACAGCCCATATGTTATAATGCTGTTAGAAAGTCTCTTTAAATAAACTCAAAAGACAAATAATGACAAAATGAGTATAATCGTCCTTGTGTAGGCCAGCCAGTGCCTGAACTCTGATATGAACCAAACAAGGGACCGAGAGAGATATCACATAATTCAACAGAGACCAGACTAGAGGTCTATTTTTAAATAAAAGTAATGATTAAAATTCCATGCAAATACACAGAGCAGTTTCACTGTTTAATGTTACTGTACTTTTCAGTATCAGTGTGAGACACTTTGTATGGGAAATATGCTAACACTTGTCAATGATGACACTTTCATGTTTGAAACAAAATATCTAAGAAAGTATAGGAACAATGAAAAATTAACAATCGAACAACCAAACCATAAGGAAAACAGACAATGTAATAAGTGTGTAACATCTAAATACGGCATACAACTTACTCCTCTGAGTACTGAAAGGAAAATGTGCAGAATATCTCAAAGCTCTTGGTGCTGCTCAATGACTCAGCTAACAGTGAACTCTTTTTTAAGGTTGGTTGATGAGAAATCCAATCAAGATCATTGGAAAATAACAGTGATGGGGCTTCCATTCCGGAATGAACTTGACAGTGTAAACCCTTCATTACTGATTATAATGAATGTTCACCTGTCCGTCATGCCCGGTGTAACCAGCTGTTTATTTGGATACTAAGCGGGTAGATTTTTCCTCAAGCAGACTCCGGTGACTGGCTGATTCAATGTACCCACCAGCAGACCTAGCATGAGATGGGATCCACAATGGGGAAGGGAGGGGTGTGGCAGAAGAGGTTGAATAGGTGGTCTCAATCTTAGTGCCCATGAGCTCCTCACACTTGTTGCAAGTGAGGCTGGAGGAGGCAGGGGAGGAGGGTTTAAGGAGATGGTTGATAGTGGAGTGTAAAACTAGTTTAAAAGAGGACAAAGGAAATCTCTACTTCCTACCCCACTATTGTATATTTGTAATTGACCCCAAAAGTCAATTACAAATAGTTGCGTCAACATCCGAAAAATATATAAACTGTTAAACTGCCAGTGGCTGGAACATACATACTGTCCAATCTGCAGCCTTCCAGTGCTCCTTCAATTCTGGCCTCTTGCACATCCCTGATTTTCACTGGTGGCTGTGCTTTCAGCTGTCAAGGCCCTAACCTCTGGAATTCCCTCCCTAAACATTTCTACCTCAACATCTCGTTCATTACCTCTAAGACATTCCTTAAAACTATCTCTTTGACCAAACCTTTGATCACCTGTCCTAATATCTCCTTATGTGGCTCAGTGTTAAATTTTAAGAATATAAGAAATAGGAGCAGGAATAGACCATTCGGCCCCTCAAGCCTGCTACACCATTCAATACGATCATGGCTGATCTTCTGCCTCAACTCCACTTTCCTGCCCACTCCTCATATCCCTTGATTTCCTGAGAGATCAAAGATCTATCTATCCCAGCCTTAAATATATTCAACGATAGAGCATCCACAACCCTTCAGGTAGATTCTCTGAGTGAAAAAATTTCTCCTCATCTCAGTCCTAAATGATCATCCCCTCATCCTGAGATTGTGCCCCAATGACCTAGATTTCCCAGTGAGGGGAAACAACTTCTCAGTGTCTACCCAGTCAAGCGCCTTAAGAATTTTGTGTATGTTTCAATAAGATCATCTCTCATTCTTCTAAACACCAGAGAATATCGGCCCAATTTACTCAGCCTCTCATCATTGGACAACCCCCTCATCCCAGGGACCAATCTAGTGAACCTTTGCTGTACCACCTCCAATGCAAGTATGTCCTTTCTTAAATATGGGTATTAAAATGACATACAGTACTCTAGGCGTGGTCTCACCACAATCGTATATAATTATAGCAAGACTTCCTTGTTCTTATACTCCAGTCCCCTTGCAATAAAAGCCAATATGCCATTTGCTTTCCTAATTGCTTGCTGTATCTCATTGCTAATTTTTTGTGTTCCTTATACAGGCACACCCAAGTCTCTCTGAACATCAACACTTACAAGTTTCACATCTTTTAAAAAGTATTATCCTTTTCTATTCTTACTACCAAAATGAATAACGCTCCTGTGAATCATCTTGGGACATTTTACTGCATTAAAAGTGCGATACAAATGAAAATTGTTGTTAAATAACCACAGTGAACCATTTCACTAGTGCAGAATGGTCTACTTAGTGGTTCCTCGAGGAAATAACCAAAATGTTTCCAATTTTGATTGGATATGTCAGACAGTTCTCAAAAGTGGCCCCATGGTCCCTGTGTGGTGAAGTGAGTAAATTTTTATTGTTATATTGAATTGAAACCAAGACATTTTTATATTTTATTGAATAATGAATGAGTGTATTATTAGATTGAGTACATACTAAGTCAGTTTTATCATCTAGCATGACTAATTTATACTGGCACCAATTATATTCTGGAGCAATTGTTGACTGTCATTGTGGAATTAGGCCAGTTCTCAAATTAAACTCAGTCCCATTTCAATAATTCTCAGTGGAACCAGCAGTCACTGCTGTGGTGGATTCTGGAGACTCTGGGCTCTCTGTGTCCCAGAGTGTCCTTTTTAACACTGTTGGTGCTTGCTGGTGTCCTTGGCCTCACACCATAAGGCAAGTTTTAAGTGCATCACCAGAAATTACAGAGATTTAAACTTTTTTTTATTTTCATATCTTAGAAGAGCTGAATCCAAAATGGAATTATACCTGCCCAAAAATACATAAAAAGCTATTGTCAATTATTTTAATTTGGGACTAATTTAAGATGAGCAGTGAACAACATTAACAACTCAGACTTATTCAGTGAAGCCATTCTGAACTACATGGGACAGCTACCGCCCGCCTCAAACCGGGCAGCCCCCAGCCAGAGAGGTTCTGTCCCGCCACAGTCCACCTGCTTCAATGGGTGCTTGGAGCTCAGGGTCATTGCCCAACAAATGGACTGTAACACCGCACCAAACAGCATGACAAAAAAGGAAAGAAGGTACCAGCCCTTCGTTTTGCAAGCTGGAACGTCAAAACTATGTGTCCTGGCCTGTTGGAATCAATGATTCTCGGAAGACCGCCATCATTAACAACGAGCTCAGTAGACTCAATGTGGACATTGCAGCACTTCAGGAGACACGCCTCCCTGCGAGCGGATCTCTAAGAGAGCAAGACTACACCTTCTTCTGGCAAGGTAGGGATCCTGAAGAACCAAGACAGCATGGAGTGGGCTTCGCCATCAGAAACTCTTTGCTCAGCATGATAGAGCCACCCTCAAATGGCTCGGAACGCATACTGTCTATCCAACTGCTCACCGCCTCTGGTCCAGTACACCTACTCAGCACCTATGCTCCAACACTCTGCTCCCCACCTGAAGATAAAGACCAGTTCTACGAGGAACTCCATAATATCATTAGTAGCATCCCCAATACCGAACACCTGTTCCTGCTGGGGGACTTTAATGCCAGGGTTGGGGCTGACCATGACTCATGGCCCTCCTGCCTTGGGCGCTATGGCATTGGAAGGATGAATGAGAATGGACAGAGACTGCTTGAGTTGTGTACCTATCATAACCTCTGCATCACCAACTCGTTCTTTCACACTAAACCTTGTCACCAGGTTTCTTGGAGGCACCCAAGATCACGTCGTTGGCACCAGCTGGACCTCATCGCCACAAGGCGAGCCTCTTTAAACAGCGTTCAAATCACACGCAGCTTCCACAGTACGGACTGCGACACCGACCACTCCCTAGTGTGCAGCAAAGTTAGACACAAACCAAAGAAGCTGCATCACTCCAAGCAGAAGGGCCACCCGCGCATCAACATGAGCAGAATTTCTCATCCACAGCTGTTACATAAGTTTCTAAATTCACTTGAAAAAGCCCCTCAAAACACTCCTGCAGGGGATGCAGAGACCAAGTGGGCCCAGATCAAAGACGCCATCTATGATTCAGCAATGACCACCTATGGCAAACGTGTGAAGCG
Source organism: Heterodontus francisci (assembly GCF_036365525.1). Lineage (NCBI taxonomy): Eukaryota > Metazoa > Chordata > Chondrichthyes > Heterodontiformes > Heterodontidae > Heterodontus > Heterodontus francisci. The sequence continues at coordinate 3,978,919 of NC_090407.1, read as the reverse complement.
GAATGCAGACTGGTCTCAATCTCACTTTGAAGAGCTGGAACCTGTCATAGCCGCTAAGCGCATTGCACTGTTGAACCACAAGAAAGCCCCCAGCGAGTTAACATCCGTAGCACTTAAAGCAGCCAGAAGCGCTGCAGAAAGAACAGCCAGGCTCTGCGCAAATGACTACTGGCAACACCTATGCAGTCGTATTCAGCTGGCCTCCGACACCGGAAACATCAGAGGAATGTATGATGCATTAAGAGAGCTTTTCGGCCAACCATCAAGAAGATCGCCCCCCTCAAATCTAAATTAGTGGACACAATCACTGACCAACGCAAGCAAATGGACCGCTGGGTTGAGCACTACCTAGAACTGTACTCCAGGGAGAACGTTGTCACTGAGACCGCCCTCAATGCAGCCCAGTCTCTGCCAGTCATGGATGAGCTGGACGTACAGCCAACAAAATCGGAACTCAGTGATGCCACTGATTTTCTAGCCAGCGGAAAAGCCCCTGGGAAGGACGGCATTACCCCTGAAATAATCAAGAATGCTAAGCCTGCTATACTCTCAGCACTCTACGAACTGCTTTGCCTGTGCTGGGACGAGGGAGCAGTACCACAGGACATGCACGATGCCAATATCATCACCCTCTATAAGAACAAGGGTGACCGCGGTGACTGCAACAACTACCGTGGAATCCCCCTGCTCAGCATAGTGGGGAAAGTCTTCGCTCGAGTCATTTTAAACAGGCTCCAGAAGCTGGCCGAGCGTGTCTACCCTGAGGCACAGTGCAGCTTTTGAGCAGAGAGATCCACCATTGACATGCTGTTCTCCCTTCGCCAGCTACAGGAGAAATGTCGTGAACAACAGATGCCCCTCTACGTTGCTTTCATTGATCTCACCAAAGCCTTTGGCCTCGTCAGCAGATGCGGTCTCTTCAGACTACTAGAAAAGATTGGATGCCCACCAAAGCTACTAAGTATCATCACCTCATTCCATGACAATATGAAAGGCACAATTCAGTATCAGACCCCTTTCCTATCCTGAGTGGCGTGAAACAGGGCTGTGTCCTCGCACCTACACTGTTTGGGATTTTCTTCTCCCTGCTGCTCTCACATGCGTTCAAGTCTTCAGAAGAAGGAATTTTCCTCCACACAAGATCAGGTGGCAGGTTGTTCAACCTTGCCCGTCTAAGAGCGAAGACCAAAGTACGGAAAGTCCTTATCAGGGAACTCCTCTTTGCTGACGATGCTGCTTTAACATCTCACACTGAAGAGTGGCTGCAGAGACTCATCGACAGGATTGCGGCTGCCTGCAACGAATTTGGCCTAACTATCAGCCTCAAGAAAACGAACATCACGGGACAGGACGTCAGAAATGCTCCATCCATCAATATCGGCGACCACGCTCTGGAAGTGGTTCAAGAGTTCACCTACCTAGGCTCAACTATCACCAGTAACCTGTCTCTCGATGCAGAAATCAACAAGCGCATGGGAAAGCACCGCAGCCTCACAGCTCCAGGGACCCGGGTTCGATTCTGGGTACTGCCTGTGTGGAGTTTGCAAGTTCTCCCTGGGTTTCCTCCGGGTGCTCCGGTTTCCTCCTACATGCCAAAGACTTGCAGGTTGATAGGTAAATTGGCCATTATAAATTGCCCCTAGTATAGGTAGGTAGTACGGAAATATAGGGACAGGTGGGGATGTGGTAGGAATATGGAATTAGTGTATGATTAGTATAAATGGGTGGTTGATGGTCGGCACAGACTCGGTGGGCTGAAGGGCCTGTTTCAGTGCTGTATCTCTAAAAAAAAGGCTTCCACTGCTATGCCCAGACTGGCCAAGAGAGTGTGGGAAAATGGCGCACTGACACGGAACACAAAAGTCCGAGTGTATCAAGCCTGTGTCCTCAGTACCTTGCTCTATGGCAGCGAGGCCTGGACAACGTATGCCAGCCAAGAGCGACATCTCAATTCATTCCATCTTCGCTGCCTCTGGAGAATCTTTGGCATCAGGTGGCAGGACCCTATCTCCAACACAGAAATCCTCGAGGCGGCCAACATCCCCAGCATATACACACTACTGAGCCAGCGGCGCTTGAGATGGCTTGGCCATGTGAGCCGCATGGAAGATGGCAGGATCCCCAAAGACACATTGTACAGCGAGCTCGTCACTGGTATCAGACCCACCGGGCGTCCATGTCTCCGCTTTAAAGACGTCTGCAAACGCGACATGAAGTCCTGTGACATTGATCACAAGTCGTGGGAGTCAGTTGCCAGTGATCGCCAGAGCTGGCGAGCAGCCATAAAGGCGGGGCTAAAGTGTGGCGAGTCAAAGAGACTTAGCAATTGGCACGAAAAAAGACAGAAGCGCCAGGGGAGAGCCAACTGTGTCACAGCCCTGACAAACAATTTTACCTGCAGCACCTGTGGAAGAGTCTGTCACTCTAGAATTGGCCTTTATAGCCACTCCAGGCGCTGCTCCACACATCACTGACCACCTCCTGGCGCTTACCCATTGTCTCTCGAGATAAGGAGGAAGAAGAAGAGGAAGAGGAAGAATACTATGTGGTTTGGATACAAGTAGGATACAAGGAGGGTCAGATACTTATCCCCACTGGCATGGTCAGTATACCCACATGATTGGCACCCCCTCCACAAACATTCACTCCCTCCACCACCGACGCACAGTGGCAGCAGTGTGTACCATCTACAAGATGCACTGCAGCAACGCACCAAGGCTCCTTAGACAGCACCTTCCAAACCTGCGACCTCTACCAACTAGAAGGACAAGGGCAGCAAATGCATGGGAACACCAGCTCCTGCAAGTTCCCCTCCAAGTCACACACCATCCTGACTTGGAACTATATCGCCGTTCCTTCACTGTCGCTGGGTCAAAATCCTGGAACTTCCTTCCTAACAGCACTGTGGGTGTACCCGCACCAGATGGACTGCAGCGGTTCAAGAAGGCAGCTCACCACCACCTTCTCAAGGGCAATTAGGGATGGACAATAAATGCTGGCCTGGCCAGTGACGCCCACATCCCATGAAATTAACAAAAAACACCAAAAGTTAATATCCATGTCTCATGGTATCCATAGTAACAAGGTGGGGAGGTTGGTGGGGCAGGGGCAGGATTTTAACTCAAATTACTCAGCGGAAACTGGGTCGCTTGCCCGTTAAAATATCCCTGGATATTTACCCACTGGAAAACCGTCTGGATCCCTCTGTTTCCGATTTTAATGGATGCTTCTGGGCAGGTGGCTCAGTAGTCTACTCAAAGCCAGCAGTATCTGAACTTACACAATATTCATCAAAATCTGATGACAATGTTGGGTCCTGAGAGCGACTTTAACCTCAGTCCAAGTGGGGAAGCTGATGTAACTTTCCTGTCCGGTGACAGTCAGTGTGAAGAGGATTGGAAAGCTGCAAAGGCCCTCCAGGCATCTTTTTACTCAATCTTCTGCCAAACTCTAATAAATATTGGATCAGAAAGTTCAGTGGTGGTCTCCCTGTGTTCTCTTGAGCTTGACAGACAGGACAGTTCAGATTGATCCACAGTCTCTACTTCCCTGTGATGTTCTTCAAGCTAAAATAACCAGCAGATGCTTGGTGTCTGGGCTCACACAGAGGACTAACTGCCTAGCTGTAGTACAGAAGAGCTGTTGGTATTTTTACTCCAGTGTAAGTCACAGACTTCAAAAGACAAGTGAAAATTGGCAAAATATAATTGGCTTGGCTATGCAGTGTTATCGTTGGTTTACAGTCGCCATCATGTGGCAGAGAGATATACTGCAGCAACAGAAACAATGACATTTTTTTATCATGTCTTTAAAAAAATAAAATAGCCTAAGGTGCTTCTTACAGGAGAGAACAGACATCATGCAGTAATGGGATAGTTAGGAGAGACAACTTAGGGCACACCTGGATAGATTGGTTTTGAGGATTCTTCTGGAAGCAGTGAGAGAAGTTAGCAAAGTGACAATGTTTAGGGAGGGAGTTTCAGAAAGCAGGGCCGAGGTGCGTTAAAACTCCACCAACAAAGGACAAGAGAGAAAGGAGCCACATGCAGAAGAGGCCAGCGGACTGGGATATAAGATAGTTAATAAATAAGCCAGCGGTTAGATGAGGAAAAATTTCTACAAAGCAGGTTATGATGATTTTTTTTAATGCATTCATTCACAGGATGTGGGCATTGCTGGCAAGGCCAGAATTTATTACCCATCCCTAACTGCCTTTAGATCACTGCAGTTAGACACAGCACTTTGATAATTGAGTGGCTTGCTAGGCCAAGAGTCAATCACGTTGCTGTGAGTCTGGAGTCACATGTCGGCCAGACCAGGTAAGGAGAGCAGATTTCCTTCCCTAAAGGACATTAGTGAACCAGATGGGTTTTTTTCAACAATCTAATAGTTTCATGATCATCATTACTGATACTGGTGCTTTTTAATTTCAGATTTATTTAATTAAGTGAATTTAAACTCCCTAACTGTCCTGCTGGGATTTGAACTCTAGCCCACTGTACTACTGTATCTGCAGCTGGAATAAACTAGAATGTGCTGCCTGAAAGGGTGGTGACAGTAGATTCAATAGTAACTGTCAAAAGGGAATTGTATAAATCCTTCAAGGGGAGAAAGTTGCAGGGTGATGGGGAAAGAGTAAGGGAGTGGCTCGTTCAAAGAGCCAGCACAAGCATGATAGACCTCCTTCTGGGCAGTAAGATGACTCTCTAAGGCTAGAGGGGTAGCAAAGATAGGGGTTGATGAAACCAATAAAAGGATTTGAAAATAGAAAGATGATTTTGAAGTCAGTGCATTTGAGGATTAGTGTTTGTTGAGGACGGGGGTGATGTGTGAAGGGAACTTGGTGCAGTACAGGATGAGAATGACATTGGGTGACTTGGAGTTTGTGTAGAATGACACTTGGAGGTTGAAGAAGAGGACATTGGAAAAGTGAGGGGGGATTTTCCTCACTGGGGAATGCTCAGTTCCAAGACTCAGCAAAGAAGAAGTGGGGGCACAGGCTTGTTGTGACTTTCCTACAATGTTGCAGTGGATTTCCACCAGTTTCCCAATCTGGTATAACCGGGCCTGCACCTAGAGTGGGCACAAGCTGACTGTAGCCATGTAAATACAGTGAGAGAGATGTTCAGTGGAGCAATGTAGCAGTAGAACTATGAGTGCTGTGGGTAAGGACAGCAGATGGCTCTACTTACTTCAATTAAACAAAATAATAACCATTCCTCTTTACATTCTCTCAATCAGGTACTATTCCTTGACAGAGCCTGGGGAGGTGTCCTGTTACGGCTGTTTGAGCTTCTGGCCTTGCAAGGTGTGTGAGAGCAGCACAAGCTGTCTTGTTTTCCGAATATCCTCCCCTTCTTGCAGTGTAGTGCCTGATGAGCCAGAAAAGATAATCAGCTTGTTATAGAGGAGCATCAGACATCAAGTCATATTTAACACTGGAGCGGCAGTGTAATGAACAGACCAGAACTTTTCTTCTAATCATTGAAAACATTCATGTATTTTTAAAGAAACAGCAGAGCTTTGCAAAAGTTAAGAATAATTGTGAACAAAACAAGAACAACAAATCCATTATGAATTTTTTTCTTATTCATGGCTCCAATTAATCTGAAAATACATTGAGAACTCTTGGTCAATGGGAAAATGCATTGTAAAAATGTCAACATTTAACTGAAGTACCAGTTATGTATGATGGTGGCACTGTGGCTATGTCACGTAACATTAGGCTGGTGGTGTATTCTGGTTACTGAGTCTGTATGGAGCACCACACACTGGCTGTGGAAATGCCTTTGTTTCAACTGTATGTAGTAGTTGAGCATTTAATATTGCAAGGAAAGTAATTGTAATTTAAGCTAAATTAAGGTTTTTGCATGATATTCCTGTCTGCCCAACTTCCTTCTTGATAATCTGCACAAGTTAATAGTTTACACTGAAGGGCAGTCATCGACGAACTGTCCTACGTTCTGACCCATGGGCCCAATGTAAACAGCCCTTGCTGTCATTTCCTTAGACCGAGCATTAACTGCAGCCTCTTCTCTCTTCGCCCTCCCCCAAAGGACAGCCTCTGCTCCTTCCACCTCCGAGGGTTCTCTCTTGCCACCTGTTGCCTGTGGTTGGGTCTTGGCTGTGTTGTGGCCTCTGCTCACTGCCCAGTGATTTCTGCTGGGAATGATTAGGATTTGGCTGGTCTGCAGGCCCCTGCTCACAGCCATTGAAGGCATTAGAACCTCCAACAGCATTTCTCCACCACACGGACAGCACCTCTGGGCCTGGACCTGTAGAACTCTTCTTAGGCCCATCTTTCACCCATTGCCACCTTCCTTCAACTCTTTCTCCTTCCTCATCTCCCTCCTCTCCTCTCCCCCTTTCCTGTCTTCCTCCCCTCATCCTCCTCACTCCTCCACACTCCTGATCGCTCCTATCTTCCTCCTTCACTTTATCCTTCTCCGAACACTTTCCGCTCTTTTAGCCTTGGTCCTATTATCACTTCATCCTCTTACCTTGTTTGATCTGAATATTGCACTTGGACTTGATTCCTCGCATATAACATCACGGGAGATCAAATAATTCCGAATGAATTCTCCTAATGCTTTCATATAATCCGAGGCTTGGCTTAGTTGGCAGCACTCTCTCTTCCAGGTCAGAAGATTATGGACTCATGAGCTATTCCAAAACTTGAGTACATAATCTAGGTTGACACTTCAGTGCAGTACTGAGGGATAGCTATAATGTTAGGGTTGCTGTTTCTTAGATAAGATGTTGAACCATGGCCCGTTAGCCTATCCAGGGGCATGTTAAAGATTTCACGAATCAAATAAAAGCAGGGAGTTCTTCAAATGGCCTCCCTCAACCAATGGCAGAAATTGTCAGTCATCTCACTGCTGTTTGTGGGACTTTGCTGTGTACAAAATGATTAGTCCACATCATAACTTCAACTGTACAATGTTAGATGTTTCTGAGATCTGGTAAGATTCTATATAAAAACAACTTCTGCATTATATCCAAATATGTGACCTTTCATAGAGATTATTGCCTGTACACCAAACACAAAGTCTGATAGGAGTCTTTGTAATGGTGTTTTCCCAGTAAGAGCTCATTCTGTAGCGTCTCCTGATAAACGTATGGAATGTTTGCCTGACAGTACGGGAATTAAGAGATTGGGTTTGAAATATCCAATCAGATGCCTGTAGATTAATTCTTAATTAATTTCATGTGACTGTATTTTTCACAACTGAATTATCCAATCAAACAGAATGTGATTTGCAAATTGCTTACATCTAGATTTTGGTTAAACACAATTAGTTGGTTTGCTATGAAGAGCTTATTAAAAATGGAATGTTGCAGTTATTCTATTTTATCAGGAAATGATGCTCATGAACTTGGCAATAAAGCAAAAAAGTGAAAAAGCAAAAACGACAATAATTACTGAATATTCCTGTGTTTAATGATTCTTCACATCTCAGCATTTTCATAACCAGCTATCACCTCTTGCAGACACTGCAAACAAAGATGTTTCCCGGAGGTGACCACCATCCTCTTTTATAAATGATTTCTGCTTCCTCCATCATGTTTTCTTCCCACTTCTTATTCCTGCCCTCTCAGGGTGCTGGGGAGCAGTGTCTATTGAAAGTGAAACCCGGATCCACAGCACAGCTACCTGACCTATCAGAGGCTCTTCAAGAAACTGCCCTGTCAGTGATGTAAATCCTGGCACAGCTACAGTGTCAGTTTGCGACTGAATACCTTTATTATGTAGATATGTCCTGGGGATCATTGAGGACACCAGTGGGTGACACAGCACGCTGTGTGAATCTGTTACCCTCCTTTATCCTTCCCTTCATTATCAATATCTCCCCTTAATTTCTCTGTTCTAGTGAATTACAGCCCTCATTTTTCAATTTGCTCTTTCCAACAAATCATTTCATCCCAGCGAATCTACATCACACCTTTTCATGGCTTCAAAATCCTTCCTAATGAGGTGTTTAAACTTATTCAAAGTCCTTCAACTGTGACCAAAACTATATCATGTATATTCATCATCTGTTTCTCTCTAAAACTCTCCTTCCTACATTTCACTTAATAAGCAACGAGTGTGAGGTGCTCATGGGCTCTTTTGTCAACAAGGTAAAAATTATCTTCGGCTGCCTCTGCTGCTCCCGTTGCCAAACCTCCCCCTGGCTCCCTCCCGGCCGAACCCTGAACTCTGTTTTGTTTCTCTCATCTTCCCCCTGCTCTCTCTAGTTCCCTGTCCTCAGGCTCTGTCCTCATCCCTTTCAAAACCACTGTCATCAGCCCTTTCTTCAAAAAACCCACCCTCAGCTCCTCTGACTTTGCGAACTAACGCCCATCGCCAATCTTCCTACATTAAAACAGTGACCACACTTCAAAAACACTTTGGGACATCCTGAGCTCATGAAAAGTGCTATAGAAATGCAACTCTTTCTATCTTTCAATGTCTTTCCTCTGCACAGCGTGATAGAGCTGAGCTTCTGGCTGCAGGTGTCACCCACTACGGACAAGCCCACAACCCTGGAAACAGGGTCATTTAGATCATGGGGTGGGTCTCTGTGCCTGTAGCAATACAAAAGGGAGCCAAAGTCCCAGGTTGTCCAACTGTTTTACATTTATTTTCCTTTGACGGAACAAAGGGGCACTCTGTAACTGAATCCTCGAAGAGTAGTTATTGTTGCCCTTTTCATCGTTAGCATGTTAACTAGATCAGAATGAGACCTATCCCTATTGTCAGTGGACAGAGGGAGCACTGGCCTAGCAGGGGCGAGCCTGTAAATGCCCCCCTCAGGTACACCCCAACCTGCCTCCGGGCTTTGGGGAAACAGGTGGGCAAAACAACTAGGTACTGCCCAGCTTGTAATTTCCTGCCAAGTCTAAATGGAGCAGAAAATTACTGGATCCAGGTTTCATCTCAAATTTCAACCCCCCTCCACCCCCCCCCCCCCACCCCCCACTCCCCACAGCAAAATTTTGCACCCAGAGGACAGAATATCTAGGTTATGGTTCTTAAAAAAATATTGTTCGTTAGCAAAGCCCAGGGAAATCAATTAGCATTGCTGACACAGTTCCAGCTAACTTTAGATCAGCTCATATGATCAGACACAAGGGGGTACAAGCAATCACTGACAGCTGCTGGTTAAGCTATTTGCTCAATAGGCTCGAGATGTCAGTAAATGGCAGCTGGTATTTTTACTCTGCTGTAATCTTCAGAATCTCTTCAAGGTAGTGAAATAATATTACTGATCTGAATGGCATGTTTCTCTTCAATAATGCAGCAAAATTGCTTTTTAAAAAATATAATTCCACCTCCTTTTTCTCTTCAAAACAGATTTTTCTTCAAAATTGGTGTCACATCTAATCAATCTTATCTTCCTGAATAAAAAGAAACTGATTTTCAAGCTGGAAATTTCTTTTGGAAGATGTTCAGATATTTTAAAATATCAAAATCAGGGTATGAGGCTCTGTGGAGTCACTGGGGTTAGAGGTCACCGACCCACCAGAGATGGCGGTCCAGTGGTATACAGTTGGGAGGGAGTTGCCCTGGGAGTCCTCAACATTGACTCCAGACCCCATGAAATCTCATGGCATCAGGTCAAACATGGACAAGGAAACCTCCTGCTGATTACCAAATATTGCCTCACTTCAGCTGATGAAGCAATGCTTCTCCATGTTGAACACCAGTTGGAAGAAGCACTGAGGGTGTCAAGGGCACAGAATGTACTCTGGGTGGGGGACTTCAATGTCCATCTCCAAGAGTGGCTTGGTAGCACCACTACTGACTGAGCTGGCCAAGTCCTAAAGGACATAGCTGCTAGACTGGGTCTGCGGCAGGTGGTGAGGGAACCAACAAGAGGGAAAAACCTATTTGACCTCCTCCTCACCAACCTGCCTGTTGCAGATGCATCTGTTCTTGACAGTATCGGTAGGAGTGATCACCGCACAGTCCTTGTGGAGAGAAAGTCCCGTCTTCACATCGAGGATACCATCCATCGTGTTGTGTGGCACTACCACCGTGCTAAATGGGATAGATTTCAAACAGATCGAGCAACTCAAAACTGGGCATCCATGAGGCGCTGTGGGCCATCAGCAGCAGCAGAATTGTATTCAATCACAATCTGTAACCTCATGACCCGGCATATCCCCCACTCTACCATTACCATCAAGCCAGGAGACCAACCCTGGTTCAATGAAGAGTGCAAGAGGGCATGCCAGGAGCAGCACCAGGCATACCTAAAAATGAGATGTCAGCCCGGTGAAGCTACAACACCGCACTACTTGCGTGTCAAACAGTGTAAGCAACATGCAATTGACAGGGCTAAGAGATCCAACAACCAATGGATCAGATCTAAGCTCTGCAGTCCTGCCACATCCAGTCGTGAATGGTGGTGGACAATTAAACAACTAACCGGAGGAGGAGGCTCCACAAATATCCCCATCCTCAACGATGGGGGAGCCCAGCACATCAGTGCAAAAGACAAGGCTGACGTATTTTCATCCATCTTCAGTCAGAAGTGCCGAGTGGATGATCCATCTCGGCCTCCTCCTGAGGTTCCCAGCATCACAGATACCAGTCTTCAGCCAATCTGATTCACTCCATGTGATATCAAGAAATGGCTGAAGGCACTGGATACAGCAAAGGCTATGGGCCCTGACAACATTCCAGCAATTGTACTGAAGACTTGTGTCGTGCCCCTCGCCAAGCTGTTCCAGTACAGCTATAACACTGGCATGTACCCGGCAATGTGGAAAATTGCCCAAGTATGTCTTGTATACATAAAGTTGGACAATCCAACCCAGCCAATTACTGCCTTATCAGACTACTCTCAATCATCAGCAAAGTGATGGAAGGGGTCGTTGACAGTGCTATCAAGTGGCATTTGCTTAGCAATAACCTGCTCACTGATGCTCAGTTTGGGTTCTGCCAGGGCCACTCAGCTCCTGACCTCATTACAGCCTTGGTCCAAATGTGAACAAAAGAGCTGAACTCAAGAGGTGAGGTGAGGGACATCAAGGTAGCATTTGACTGAGTGTAACATCAAGGAGCCCTCGCAAAACTGGAGTCAATGGGAATCTGGGGGGAAACTCTCCACTGGTTGGAGTCAAACCTAGCACAAAGGAAGATGGTTGTGGTTGTTGCAGGTCAATTATCTCAGTCTTAGGACATCACTGCAGGAGTTCGTTAGGGTAGTGTCCTAGGCCCAACCAAATTCAGCTGCTTCATCAACGACCTTCCCTTCATCATAAGGTCAGAAGTGGGGATGTTCACTGATGATTGCACAATGTTCAGCACTATTTGTGACTCCTCAGATGCTAAAGCAGCCCGTGTCCAGATGCAGCAAGACCTGGACAATATCCAGGCTTGGGCTGATAAGTAGCAAGTAACATTCACATCATACAAGTACCAGGCAATGACCAACTCAAACAAGAATCTAACCATCTCCCCTTGATGTTCAATGGCATTACCATCACTGAATCCCCCACTATCAACATCCTGGGGGTTACCATTGACCAGAAACTGAACTGGACCAGCCACATAAATACCGTGGCTACAAGAGCAGGTCAGAGGCCAGGAATCCTGAGGCGAGTAACTCACCTCCTGACTCCCCAAAGCCTGTCCACCATCTACAAGGCACAAGTCAGGAGTGTGATGGAATACTTTCCACTTGCCTGGATGGGTGCAGCTCCAACAACACTCAAGAAGCTTGACATCATCCAGGACAAAGCAGCCCGCTTGATTGGCACCCCATCTACAAACATTCACTCCCTCCACCACCGACGCACAGTGGCAGCAGTGTGTACAATCTACAAGACGCACTCAGCAACGCACCAAGGCTCCCTAGACAGCACCTTCCAAACCTGCGACCTCTACCAACTAGAAGGACAAGGGCAGCAAATGCATGGGAACACCACCACCTGCAAGTTCCCCTCCAAGTCACACACCATCCTGACTTGGAACTATATCGCCGTTCCTTCACTATCGCTGGGTCAAAATCCTGGAACTCCCTTCCTAACAGCACTCTGGCTGTACCTACACCACATGGACTGCAGCAGTTCAGGAAGGCAGCTCACCACCACCTTCTCAAGGGTAATTAGGGATGGGCAATAAATGCTGGCCTTGTCAGCGACGTCCACATCTCATGAACGAATGAAAAAAAAGGTTGCGATGTGCTGGCACACAAACCCTGGAGTGGGCATATTGAAACCAGCCAATGGCCACCCCAGGGAAAACAAACTGGGCTGGGGAATTTGGGCAGGGCCTAGCCCGAAATCGGGTAAATTGCATGGTTGGAATTGGATGTGCAATGCCTGCAAATATCACAATGGAATATGGAGCCCCTGATACCCCATTTTATTGGGTGCAAAACCAGAAAATCAGGACTTAAAAACACCTTTGAGGGGGTGGGGAGAGGGGTCCCAAATGTTTTTTTGGCATCAAGGGGCCAAGAATTCTCAATCTGGCTTTGCACCACTTTGACAACAGGAAAAAAGACCCAAAAATTGGGGGAACCAATTTAGCGGATGTAGTTGAGTGGCTTGAGCCACAGCAATACCTAGTGGCCAGAGTCTGCAGCTGCATCAAAGTAGGCAAACACAATTCTCATTATTAAATGGTGTCATGATGTTGATTGGAAGAATCTCATTATAAAAGTTTATCTAGGCAGATTCAATTGTAAATGATGATATAAAGTGTTATAGGAAGTGTTGCTTGCAGACAGGTAGCTTGCACATTATACAATTTCTTTTGTCATGTGTCGGTTACACTCCCCTCAGCTCCTCTTCCCATAGTAGATTTAATAAATCTTAAACTGGGCAAATTTCTCAGCTTTTCCCCTGTTGTATCCTGAAGATGCTTCCTACTGAAGTGGCATTGGTTAAATTTTTTCTGCCAGAGAAATGTGGATTAAGGTGTTTTGGAAGCTATGAACATAATGAAAGGTAGGGAGGGAAAAGACTCTCAGTTCTCTTCACACTCACTCTATCCACAACGCAACCTCACACACTGTTCCCTCCCCTTCCCCCTTCCCACAACTACCAACACCAAATGGAGGATGAAGCAAAGACTCCTGTGGTCAAAGTCAGGAAAAATCCTGGGAAAATCTCTTCATAACTCCATAGACAATCAGACAAACTCCAGGTGACCATGGATACTCTTGGTATATCACTAGATGATTTTACCCAACTCACACTTCCTCCCCTCCACAATAAACCTTTCTCAAGTTTCTTTTTTAAAATAAATCTATGAGTTACTGACACCAGCTCTACTGTTCTTAGAAGGTCTTCAACAACAACAACTTGCTTTTAACCAGCGCCTTTAATATAGTAAACTATCCCAAGGTGCTTCACGGGAGCATTATCAGAGAAGCCTGACACCAAGCCACATGAGGAGATATTAGGTCAGGTGACCAAAAGCTTGGCAAAGTGGTCAGCTCCGGGTTCTTGTACTCAGTGAACCTAAATCAAGGGAAATGGCTCAAGATTTCATCTGCCTCAGATCTATAAACCAACACTCAAATCGCTTAAATAAGTTTAAATAGTAAGGCAGAAAGACATATGACCCAATGGGGATCATTGACAATACACAGTACAAAGGGCTGCTTAATCCTGATCATAAAATATAACTGATCAAAACAGGAAATGATTATTAAATCAGATCCGGTAAACCATTTGTCGAATTTTGCATCATACACCTGTTGTGCTGGTGCTTTAACACAGTGCGCCTGCCTACACTGTACTGTGCTGAGCCATACATACCTGTACAATATTTACAAAAACAATGATACAAGATTCCAACAAGACGTGGTAGATACAATCAGGAGTGTTAGTTCTTCCACTTGACTCTGCCTGGTACAATCATGTTATTTTGAAATGGGGAAAGGTGTGTTGTTGGAAGAGTTTCACTGAGGCATTGTGAAGAAGAGGGTTCAGTCCAATCCCACAGCAAAATCGGCACCTCCATCATTCCTGCACTGATGCAAGTCAGAATTTGGCAAGGTGCTCAGTGAAAGTTTATACAGGAACTTGTAGAGGAACTGAAGCATGAGAATGTTTTCATTGCTATGATGTCCTTGCGTCTCAGCATTTGTGATTAAAGAAGCAAATGGATCGAACTTTGTGACTGTTCTATAGAAAGACTCTGCTTTTTGTTAGATCCTGAACTTAGCAGATGAATTATTGGAAGTGATTCACGTTACTATGTATTGAAGCTATTGGTACATAGACAAATGATACAGTCTGCCTGACTTATAAAGTTGGTTCATCCAAGTGCACGTCCTGCCAGGTATTACACACTGGCGTCACACTTTCTGTTGTCATCCTTTTCTGATTGGCTCCAAATCAGAATGTAGGAAGTGGGGAACATAAGAATCACAAGTGGGGAAAGTGCTGGAAAACTGTCATTGAGAAACTGAGAACCAGCCAATCCTGAATGTCCATTCTGGAGAACCTACCAATAAAAGAAAGGCAGAAGTGCACCAATTAAATTGCTTAAATTATATTTGGAAAATTATATAAGAATATCAGCAAAACCCCATATCTATCACACTTCCAAACCTTGTCAAAAACAATGTCTGCACATTAACAGCTTTAATATAACAATAATGTTATTTCTCTCTCAGTGTGGCAATGTTCTTTGTAATTTGCAATGGGGCCAGCCTGTGGTGCAAAGCCAGATTGAGAATTCTTGGCTCCTTGATGCCAAACAGCATTTGGGACCCCTCTGCACCTCCCCACACCCCCTCACGCAACCACACCTCCTCTCTACCCGCCCCCCACCCCACCCTGACTCCCAAACCATTAAAACACAAATGGGATTCCAGCTTTGCTCAGGGCGCCTGCACACGGAACCTGTTGTCCTGTGTGTTAATGCATCCCCTTGAATAATGTTACAACTCTTTAATCTATTCTGGTAATCCTGTTCAGTGTGATCTGAGTGGTGGGTTCACATGATCTGAGACTCGGATCTGGTGATCCTCATCTCATTGCAGTTAAGTCCTGAACTGAACCAGCTGCAGGGTTTAATGAAAGTTAATGCATACACTGCTATCCTCCGAAACAGCGGCTTCATATATGCTCGCCTTACTGCTATGCAAAAGCAGACTGAATAGTGTTATGGAGATGGTTGAGGTCCTGTGAGATGCTTGTAACCCAGTTCCAACAGCTTAGTGACAGCCCTCTCCAATTTGGTACATCTCTATAGTAACAGACTGAGCATGGATGGAAGAAGCACAGACTGCCCTTTTCAACCTCTGTGATGGGGGCATCAACTGGAGGCACCATGAGCCCTGAGGTGGACTATAGAGCAGCAAATGCATCCATCGCAGTGCTACAGTAGTACTGAATTCCTCTAAACATTCCAGCAGACTGTAGGCCGGGTTTCCACTGCAAGTTCCCCTCCAATCCACACACCATCCTGACTTGGAACTATATCGCCGTTCCTTCACTGTCACTGGGTCAAAATCCTGGAACTCCCTTTCTAACAGTAATGTGGCTTTACTTACATCCCAAGACCGCAGAGGTTTTTTTAATATTTGTTTGTGGGAAGTGGGCATCACTGACTAGCCAGCACTTGTTGTCCATCCACAACTGCCCTTGAACTGAATGGCTTGCTAGGCCATTTCAGAGGGCGTTTAGGGGTCAACCACATTGCTGTGGGCCTGGAGGCAGCTCACCACCACCTTCTTGAGTGCAATTAAGATGGGTAATAAATGTTGGCCTAGCCAGCGATGCCCACATCCCTCGAATGAATGAAAGGAAAACACTAATGTCGAGCTCCAACGGCACATCAGCACACAGTGAGAGCAACTCAGTTGGCAGGACAGTGCGTTCTTGGCAGGTCTGGCACATTATTGGAATCTGGGCCTGAAAAAGGCTCAGGCCCCACATCAGCACAAATGAACAGCTGGAACAGCTGCTCTGCCAACTTGCTGCCAGTTTTAGATGCTACTTTCTCATCCTCCCTCTGCCATGTCCCCTTTTCACATCAACTCCCTTGTTTCTCTTTAGCCCAACAGTGAGAAGAGAATCGTTGTAATTACAGAGGCAAATGCAATGATTGGGTGAAGAGAAATGAGGGAGAAATAGAAAAAGAAAGAAGAGAAAGAGTACATCATGTTACTTTTGCATTACACCAAAGCCCGTAATGTTGTCTCTGATTATGTATGGTCTGAGTGATAAGCCCTTGCATCAGATGAACTAAGTTCGGTTTCTCCTAACTGTGTTTGAATTTGGTAACAAGAAGGAGTCAGTTCCTGCCCCGGACTATGGGGTGTGCTGGAGGCTGTACATTCTGTTCCCAGGACGCACACTGAGATAAACATCAACTGCTGCTGGAGGCCTATCAATTCGGTGAAAGACGCTCTTCGGTCTGCCTGAAACTTGCTGGTCTTCCAGCACAAAGAGTTGTCCATGACCGAATGTTGCAGATTGGCACATTCCAAGGTCCAGGACTACGTGCTGAGGGATGCACTAAAGCTTGGGGCAGCCGCCGCAAAGGCTCAATGGGGAAAGACCACTGTGTAAGGTCCTCCCGCCAAAGTGAATGGAGGGGCTGGATCCATGGGAAACCCCTCGGGTTGTATACACCAGAGACTGGTTTTGGTATGTATTGCAAATGTACATTGAAAATATAACCTGAAATGGCAAGGATAGTGAGGCTACTCATGTACTGTATTGGAGGACATTGATCTGTAAGGCACTTTATAAAATGTCCAATTGGAATTGTTTTGTAATATATTTTTAGAAATTTTATGAGTAAAGTATATTTTTGGGAAAAGAAAAACCCATGACATATTACAGACATGATGAACAGGAAAAGACCAAATTCTCCATTCTGCTCGTGATAGCCGGAACATTGTAATCAAACCGTCCCCCTTCCCCTTCCCATCCTCACCCCGAACCCCCCCTCACCGTCCTGATTAGACTGCACTGAAGTGGTGAGTTCTGGCAGGAACAGTGCAGTGGGTTTGTAATGAAATATTATTGTTGGTTGAGCAGAAATAATTCATTTATTTGATTTTAATTCGAGAAATCTGGATAACAATACTTCACACCAAATGCCATGCAGTCATCTCATACTAAAGGTTGTTGAGCTCATTCCACCTTAGATAAACCTGCCATCTTTCCCTTGGATAATACGTTTGGCAACCTGATAAAATTCCTTAAAAGCAGTTCTTAAAGATGCTCTTACATTATAGCCAGTCTTGACTATGTCTTTCTGCCACTGGACGTGGCAAATGTGGTGTTTTTTGGGGCTGCAATTAGCTGTGTGTCAGAATTGGCTGTGCGTTAGCGAGGATTTAACGTTGAGAGTTGATTACAACAATACAAATGCAAGGACTTTGATCTCCCCTGACACAAAGAAACACTAAGTATAATAATGCTTAAATGAATCTTTATTGCTTTTGATGACAGACTCATGTACTCAATTGTAATTTGGTTTAAGACAACACTTTTCCTCCAATAATAACAAATAGTATTTGCATTTATATGGCACCTTTCAGGCTGAAGCATCTTGAGATACTTTGCATTGATGTATTGTTTAAAGTGCAGTGACTTGCTGTGTAGGCAAAGAGAACAGCTGCCCTGAACCAACAGCAATAAAGATGATGAGTGGTTCATCTATTTAAGAATATCAACCAGGAGAGATATTGTTTCATCTCGAGGTGAGCAGGCCACCAACTGAACTAAGATAATTCTCTTAAAGACACCCTTTACACAAGTGTGTTTATTAGCAATTGGTAGCTTTAGTTTATCCCTGGGCTTTCTACATGGGCCACCAGTTGACTCTAGATACCGATCCACAGTGCCATTAATAATCAGGATTGTGAGTTATGCACCAGAGTTCAGGGCATGTGTAGCAAACACAGCAGGCATTTGATAAATAACCTGCAAAGAGAACAAATCTCCAGTTTCTATCTTGTCGTTAATAGAATTAACTCACCCCTTGCTGGTAATGTTACTTTCCTGTAGCTCCTTTAGCTGTTTTGCCCAGTTTGTTAATGTTGTTATAATTTGCCACCAATTCTAGGGAGGGTGTAGTTTTTATTTAGAGAAATCATTCATGTAATGTGAACATTGCTATCAAGGCCTGCATTTATTGCCCATCCTTAATTGCCCTTGAGAAAGTAGTGGTGAGCTGCCTTCTTGAACCGCTGCAGTCCATGTAATGAACAGTTTGTTACAACTGAGTGGTTTGCCAGGCCATTTCAGAGGGCAGCTACAAATTTATATATCACCATAGTTACGCTGCATGCAAAAATTAACCTTTTAGTCAATACTTTCGTTACATCATAAAGTATTTAAATAAATACAGAATCAGCGTTAAAAGTTAACTATGCAGAGCAGGTTTATAAATATCCAGATCGTGAAATACCCTCTGGATCTCTGCAGATGATTTAAATAAGTGTCTCTAATCATTTGCTTTATTTGGTGTGCTGATCTCTAACTGTGCACTTGGGACCAGCAGGCACCTGTTTGAAGCTAGCTGATAGGACGAACATGTTGAGAATTTCATTCTAACCCAGTTTCCTGGTTGGGGGACGGGAAAGGGCAGATGATACCAGGTGACGAGTTAACAATCTGAAAGACTGATTTTTCTTTTGACACAAGGGGATAAAACAGATCATCGAAATGTTTCTTTTGCTCATTTTGTTTCCTGTTTGATTCCTCTGTTTCTCCTGGCATTGATTTACACTGCAGTGCTATGGTGGGCACAGAGGATTACAAACACTTTTGATTCATATGCAGCACAACATTGTGTACAGGGACATGAATTGCATGGTCGATGTGTTTATTACCCCTGAATCCATGAAGCCTTACTGCAGCTAATCAGAAAAGATCTATCACCTTCTAGCTCTTGGTCCGTAGCCATGTAGGTTATGGCATGTCATGGGCATATCCAAGTGTAGTTTAAATGTGATGAGTGTTTCTTCCTCTAACACCCTTTTAGGCAGTGAGTTCCAGACTTCCCACCACCCTGGGTGAAAAAAATTCTCCTCAACTCAACTCTAATCTTTCCACCAATTACTTTAAATCTATGACTGTAAATCTATCTCTGTAATCTCCTCCAGCCCCACAACCCTCCAAGATCTCTGTGCTCCTCTAATTCTGGTCTCTTGTGCATCCCTGATTTTAATCGCTCCACCATTGGTGGCTGTGCCTTCAGCTGCCTGGGCCCCAAGCTCTGAAATACCCTCCCAACACCTCTCTGCCTCTCCACCTTACTTTCCTCCTTTAATACACTCCTTAAAACCTACCTCTTTGACCAAGCTTTTGGTCAAGTTTTTTGACCTAATATCTCCTTATGTGGCTCAGTGTCATACTTTGTTTTACAACACTCCTGTAAAGTGCCTTGAGATGTTTTATTATCTTAAAGGCACTATATAAATATGTTGTTGTCGATGATGATAATGATGATCTTTGGTAGTTGACCTCTATGAAGGGAAATAGGTCCTTTCTATCAACTTCTTGATATCAGTCCTAGTTACCTTTTAGTAGCTGGAACCTATGCCCCTTTGTCCTATTCCCATCAGTTAATTGAAAGTAGTATTCCAGATTTACCCCATCTGTATAGAGGTACATTACAGACCTCTATAGCACCACCTCTCAGATGCCTCCTTTACGGGCTTACAAGCCCGAGACTCTTCAGCCTTCTCCAGTTAACTCAGGCCCTGACTGGGGATTGGCTGTGTCGCTGTTCTCCACTACATGAACACCTCCCTTTTTTTATTCTTTCATGGGATGTGGACATCGCTGGCAAGGCCAGCATTTGTTGCCCATCCCTAATTGCCCTTGACAACTGAGTGGCTTGCTAAGCCATTTCAGAGGACAATTAAGGGTCAAGCACATTGCTGTGTGTCTGGAGTCACATGTAGGCCAGACCAGGTAAAGACAGCCGATTTCCTTCCTTAAAGGACATCAGTGAAACCAGATGGGTTTTTACAACAATCGATGATACTTTCATGGCACCATTACTAGGACTAGCTTTCAATTCCAGATTTTTATTAATTAATTGAACAAAGAAATTCCACCAGTTGCAGCGGTGGGATTTGAACCCATGTCCCCTGTACTCAGTGACATTGCCACTGTCTCCCCCAGAATTTGACACACTACACAATGGGCTGGATTTAACGCTCTCGCCACCGGGAGCACTGGCGGGTGAAAAATACGGCAGCCCACTGCATGCCGCCATGCCGCCACGATCTAATGCGTTGTGGCTCAACATACTATGCTGGTCGGGCTGCCCCCACAATCGTGTGATGGGGTCAGCTCTGTGAGGCCAGCAATGGTGTCAGCTGCCTTTGTGTAGGTGCTGGTGTCATTTTTAAAGGCAGCAGAGCTGCCACTAAATTTAAATATTTAAACCTGTAACCCCTCCCCCCCCCACCCCAGTACACGACAAAAAAATTCACCCCTTTCCGTTCCCCCCCCAATAACACTAACATATAAGTGTTGCCCTCTCCCCCACAAACACTTACATGGAAGATTTGACCTCCCTCCCTCCAACTGTTCAAAGTGCAGAGGTCACCCCTTCCCCCCCTCCCCTACATTACTAATGCACATTTAACCCCGTATCCCCCCCACACTAAAAATCTTAAGTACCCCCCTTCCCCACCTCGGTAGCGCCAGCTTTCCCTGGACAGGAAAGTGAAGGCACGTGAGTGCCAGCTGCCACTCGGAAGATCCCAGGCAGCCGGTAAGATCACGGTCAATTTTATTTAAATATATTTATTTACTTTATTTAAATATTTAAATTCGGGTCCCCTCGCCCAGCGGCGGGGATGCCACCACGGAGTCTGGCCGCCACCGGGAAGATCGGGCCTGGCATTCCTGGTGTCGGACTCCGTGGAGGGCCACTACCGGTACAACCTTCGATCCCCCCGCCATAGATCCTGACATCGGGACCTCAACAAAATTCAGCCCAATATATGCCCTGACCAGAGTATTGTCCAGTTTGACCATTGGTTCCTCTGATTGTATGAAACTTACCATTGGATTTATTGAATGCTGTTCTGAATCATTACCATGAAACACAAAATATAAGAAGAACGACAATTTCAGGGCAATGGCCAAACTTTTAACAGCCAATAAAATCCAAACGTTCACATTTTAAGACATTCAGTTCTCACGTGTGTCAGGGAATGAACAAGTTGAAAACAGGTGATAGATGGTGATAGACATGAACACTTTAGACTGTGTCTGGCATCATCTTGCAGCATCTCACCAGTGTAACTGTAACCGTCAGCCCACAAAATACCACAGCACAAATAGACAAACATGGAAGCATTTTGTTTTTGGATTAGGCCTGGGGGAGTTTTGGAATTTCACCTCATGTTGGCACAGTAAGTATTTTCACACTAGTTAGCGCTGCTGTCAGCTACATTTAGATTTAGTAGTTTAGTGATACACAAGAGGCAAGAAACGATTATTCATTAACATTTGTGGCTTTGTTGATAAATGCACTACCTGGCTGGGTGCTGAGCCACACAGAGCAGGAAGATCGAGTGAATTATCTCCAGCCTCTGCTGAGTTAGCTGGTCAGCAGTAAGAGTGCGCCATTTAGCCTCAGGACCCCAGGGCTAGGCAGCAAATAAAATCAGCCTGGGTTTCCAATCGTTAACACTACCCTGTGCTGCAAAGTAGACAGATGTGGATTGCAACTGAGAACAGCAGTGGGTTTGGTCGTCATACTTCTCTTGGGCAAACATCCTGGTGACACTCAAAAATTCTTTGCCCCACTTTCTACCATTAGAGGTGTAGCAGAGCATGTGCTGGTGACCTCCACTCCCGGAGTATCTGGGGTCACATAATTTACATGCATGGCAAGCACCCTCACCGCTATGTGTGCTGCCCGGGTGCATGGCAGAGAAGGAGGGGCAGGGAAAGTACCTAATGCCAAGCTCTGTTCCAGACAGAACTTCTCTGGAGCTTCAGCGCTGCCGATAAAGTTTTCCAGGTTCCTCACTGACTGTCAGAGTGGCCCCCAGGAGTGATGAAGCTGGATTATCAGATTAAAGGAAATGGTGGGGGGATTGGATGTTATACAACAATAGGTGCTCCCAGTACAGCAGATAGGAAAGAATTAATCAGACTAATGACTTCAGCTCCTTTAAAAGGCTGGCTTTCATGAATGATGAAGAAAGGTATTTAAATCGGAACATACATTCTTGTGGAGAAAATGAAATGTACTGAAGCTTCCCGAAAGGAGCTCTGTCTTTGTGGTGGACATAAAAAGAAACTGCAAATGCTGGAAAAACTCAGCAGGTCAGTCCAGCATCCGTGGAGAGACCAGATGAGTTAACGTTTCAGTTGTAGACCCTCCAACAACACTGGACAAAATTACAGATGCACTGCATTTAAGCAGGAGCATTTAAAAAAGGTATAGGAGGGTAAAAATCTTCTCTTGAGAAGGGAGGAGTGTTATACTGCACCATTCTCTACCCCAGCCACAGAGTAACCTGACCCCATTAGAACAATCGGTGTCAAGGGCATATCCTAGGGGTGGGTGGAACTCCTGAAATTCCCTGAAGATGTTGCAAGGATGTAAAATCCAGATCTCTGCATCCATCCTTCATGATTCCATCCAACTGACTGCTGATGAAAGCCTTGAATAGGATCAGTGACAGTCGATAACCTTTGCCTTGGTACTTCTTTAAGAGATCGTCTCAGTGAGCTAAAGCCTTATAAAATCAGCAGAAATAGGCTTCCTCTGAGCTTTGTGACATGTTGCAATCTTGTATAAAGTGTACAAGTGAAAGAATTTAAACGGATCCTGTTCGAAATTCCTCTTTCCTCCTATCAGTGTGATAGTCACCATTGAAACAACAAAGGCAGATGCCCAAGTAACTGGTTTATTTCTGCTATTATACATGGTGAAAACCACATTATTCTGAACATTTGCTTGGACCTTTTGCTGTGCGTGCACTGATAACTATCACTATGATGTCCCAATATCATCTGTAGGACAATGGGTGCGGTAATTCCAGGATCAGGCTTCTGGATCCTAACCTTTCTGCTCTTCACCAATTCAACTATCCCTCCCATTCTTTTGGATAAGACATTTAACCGAGGTCCTATCTGCCAACTCAGTGAACAGGAAAGAATTTGAAGAAGATGAAGATTTTGAAGAAGAGCAGGGGAATTCTCCCCGGCGTCCTGGTCAATATTTATCTCTCAATCAACATCACTAAAAACAGTTTACCTGGTCATTATCACATTGCCGTATGCGGGATCTTGCTGTGCACAAATTGGCTGCTGCATTTCCTACATTAAAACAGTGACTGCACTTCAGAAGAACTTCATTGGCTGTGAAGCATTTTGGGATGTCCTGAGGTTGTGAAAGTTGCCATATAAATGCAAGTCTGTCCTTTTCTAAATTATGATCCTTGCTGTTCCTACATAACTGCTTAACATGCTCATAGCCAAACTCTTTGCTGTACTACGTTTAGAAAAATCTCCAATCCCTAGTCTGACTTCAGCAATTTCCCACCCTGGCAGTCTCCCACATTTCTTGGTCATTTTTCCTATTTACATTCCACTTCACTCCCATCTATTCTACTCATCTTTTGACAACACTTTGTCTTTCTAATGTCTTCTCACAACCAGCCCTTTGTATATTGTTGAGTGAATTTTACAACTTTCTAAAGATCTATTCATGGACTATTTAACACAATTGCTTTTTTGTACCTTTATCTGTTCTTCTACCCACCCACTTTATTTTGATCAGACTTAGGGAAGGACCTGCCTTCCTTTCTCAGATCTGATGAAAGGTCTTCACCTGAAATGTTAATGTGCTTTTTCTGTTGTAAGTGGCTCATGCCCCTACTGTGAATTTCTATCATTTTTTGATTTTATTCCAGATTTCCAGCATCCGCTGTTTTTCCTATTTGTTCTTTATTGCTAAATCTGCCTCCTTCAAGAGAGATGCAAAATACTCTCAGATTTATTTTTTAGATCATTTGCTTACGATTACTAAACATCCAGGTACATCTGTGCCTTTCACCTGCTCTTGGGTGTTGTGGCATTTTTCTGCTCCCTTTCCAAACAGTCAGTACATGTCATTTGCAAAATATATCCCAGCATGAGACAGTTCAGAGTTTGTTTTAATAGGATCGTCTCAAAAAGGAGATCTAAAGAAAGAGAACTGCGAGTGATCGGAACACATTTGGGGAAACAACAGCCTGAGAAAGGAGACAGCTTCATATTGCTAATGAGCATTTACAGATGCAGCTGATAGTACAGAATCCAAAGAAGTATTTAGTCCTGATATGAAAAATGTTGCTTTACCTCAAAAAAATGATAGGTTTAATGCTAACCACACTTCAGTATGATTCTGTTCAATCCTTTATCACTAGGAAATTAGTACATGAGAACTCACAGAAGAAAATGATCCACAATCCAGAAATAGGACCAATGAGACTTTCAGTCAAACCATAAAAGGCAGCTTTAACTTTCAAATCCACTGGGCATTGAGAGACTTACTCTCTTCAATAATGTAAAAGATGTGTTGGTTTTCTGGTTGGGCTAGATCACTGGTAGACTACGGTTGATCCCTATCACTGGTCTTGTAGTTACAGCAACATGGTAAGTAAAATCTGAACAGAATATTGGTGTTTTGTGGCAATGCAATGGACAATTAGAAATTGTTTCCTCATATTACAAGACTGATTGAACAGGCATATCTGAATGCAGGCTTAATGGCTAAACTAGATGTGTGTTGCGTAACTGTAGGTTTTTAATTTAAGATAGGGATCCTTGTTTCTTCTGTGGGTTTAATTGTTGTTTTGAAATGAAATTATTGACTCTGCTCCCAGCAAAATAATTTTGCTAGCCATTTCATCCCACACAAATATCTAAGTTTTTAAACTGTGTAAGTGAGGGAACAAAGTGAAATGATTTATAAAATTGATCAACTATTAGTCTGGCTGATAACTAGAAAATGTTTTAACACATTCATATTTTTGTTGAGTTAATAAATGCTATGTGGAGAGTTTTCAGTGATTCAAGGAAATGAACTAAAATCGTAACAACACAGTTAAAAGGTTGAAGCTGGCTCCCCACCACTTCCACTGATAAATCCACTGTTTCTACTTCATCTTCTAATGAGCTACGCAGCTGAGCAGGGTTTGGGTGAACTGATCACAGCCATGGGCAATGGTCAGTTACTACAAGTGCTTTCAGCATCAGTGGACTAGGGAGATGGTGGGATTTGCTGCCAAATGACAGATACCCTTGCAGCTAACTTGCAAGCTCTGTGTCCTATTCCTAATATCTGTCTCTCTACAGCATTTTTATTTGCAAGTTTTGCATGTTTAAAAACTATTCCAAATTATTAATTTTATGAATGCAGTTTTAAAATCAAAACTAATATTTTGAATATAAGGTAAATAAAAATGCAAACCCTAAAAGCCCCTGCTTTGAAAGGGTTAATACGACCTTCTGAATTAAAAGATTTATTTGTATTCAAAGCTTCTAAAAAAAAAGTGCGAGGTTGAAAGCAATTGGAATCAGTTTGGCAAGTTGCCATTAATATGTGTAACAAACTAATCAAAGGGAGTTGTCATCAATGATTATGCTACATGTGATCATTAATTTTAAAAATAATAAATGAAACTGTTAGGGAAATGGAGTGGAATGGCAGATAAGCATCTGATTTATTGAGATTATTGCCATATGGCACAGCAGACAGATGTTGGACATTCTAAAAGTCAGTCCTCTGTCCCTTTACCATCCACCCTTTCACTACAATTCATTTCCTCCTCTCACCATCCATTCTGTCCTCTTTCCTTGTCATCCATTACCCAACCCCCGCCCCCCCCTTTGGTACCCAACATTTCCATTCTCTCACCATCCATTCAGTGACTTCCACTTGCTATCCATTGTGCTTGCTGCTCCTTCCCTATCTTCACTTACCTTCCCTTCCCACCCCTCATGTCTTCACCCCTCTTCGCCTCTTCTTATCCTCCTCTGCCCTTCCTTCCCTTCCTCTCCAGTCACCTCCTTTCCCCTTCCCTCCCATTTCCTTGCCTTTCTGATCATTTGTCTTCCGGCTAATGTCCTCAATAGGTCCTTCTCTTAGCGTGTCCCAACAGGGACAGTTGACATTGCCAGATCTGCATACTGTCATGGGGACCTGTCTGGTGTATCAGCCAATAGAATTAGAAGGAGCCACACTGGAGGAGGGGTGGAGGGGAGAGATGGAGAGCAGGGCTGGAGGATGGGGGAGAGGTTGGAATGATTTTTGTCAGCAAATACTGCCATAATTTTCAGGAACCCCACCCTACCTCAAAACACTGACTACCAACATGAAACACTGCTGGTTGTCTCATAAGGGTTTAATGGGTGTATTGCATCTAATGATTTAACACACTACCTGTCGAGTGCTAACATGTTTGTTCATGGCTGGATTTTCCACATGCAAAATCCCTGAGGAGCGCTAGCTGCTTCTCCAAAGGGAATAAGGGAAAATTGGAGGCTAATTCAGCCCCTGTTGCTGATTAGCATATGGACATCAGCAGCAGGTGCCTGGGAACAGGTCAGTTTCTCTATCTTGCAGCTAGAAAATTGTGTGTGGGGCCTGGGTGTGAAAAAGCAGGGAAGAGTCTCTAAATTAGAAGTGTAGGGTTAGAGATCCTGAGCAGCAAATCAAGCAGAGTGCTTTGTTCATGTATTACATGCTGTCCTTCATTTTTAATTGTTTTTCTTTAATTTGTGACATTTACAGTCGACCACATTGTCCGCTGAGCTACTTGCTGAGTACAAGGGAGTGTTTGAAATGTTTGATGAAGAAGGGAATGACTTGGTGAAAACAGATGACTTAGCCAAACTCATGAGTCTGCTGGGCATTGACCTAACCAAACGGGATTTGGCACAAATGGCCAAAGATGTGGATAAAGATGGTGAGAAACCTTTTTGGCTTTTCTGCTGAGATGTCAGGAATAGTAGATAGAAAGGTTAGTTCATTAATGAAATAACATCAATAACAGAAATACAACAACCAATTAAAATAAGAGCAATATGAATAGTCTGTCACTCTAGAATTGGCCTTTATAGCCACTCCAAGCACTTCTCTACAAACCACTGACCACCTCTAGGCGCTTACCCATTGTCTCCCGAGACAAGGAGGAAGAAGAAGAGGAAGAGGAAGAATACTATGTGGGTTGAATAATCTACAGAAAATGGGCAATGGATTGGGGCTAAGTGGATAACTCTTTCAGAGAGCTGGCACAGATTTGATGAGCCGAATGGCTTGTGTGCTGTTTCATTCCAATTGTTAGTTTATCAAGAAGGTTTTTAACACCAACCAGTGGCTAAGTAGGTAAATGAGTCACCTGGTGTGGTGCCGAGCCATTGTAACCAGGAGGATGATAAGCAAACTGAGCAAACTCATCCTGGTTGGGTGACAGCAGGAAGGCTACAATTGGTGCCATCATCCCAAGTTATGGATGGATCAAAAATGAGATATGGTTCCTGCCCCTCAGCACTGTCCAGTGGCCCTTCCTGGAAAGTGTATGCCTGCGTTTAGAAATGGAGTGAGGAAAGAATCAGCTGCCTCCAACAGTTAAATTCCTACTGGCAGTCATTAATAATGCTCAGATATGAATAGTGCCACTTGGCTGATACCAGAGGGCTGCAGGCACCCATGGATCATGCACTAAGGAGAGGAGAGAAGATGCTTAGCCAAGCAGCTGGCTGAGACAGCACATCTTGCTTACACTAAAGCCGGAAAGAGTAGGGCCGGAATTTTGCGCCCTGCCCAAAGAGCGGGATGATGGCAGGGGCAGGGGACGTACAAGGCAGCAGGAGGCTTGGGGGGCCCTTCCCGACCCACTCCCACCTCCACCGCCATTTTACACATGGCGGTGGGGGCGAAAACCTGCCCGCCCGCCCCAGGCCAATCAAGGCCCTTAAATGGCCAGTTAACTGCCCCTTAAGGGCCTCTACCCGCCACCACGGGTATTTTGCCCATGGCCGGTCGGGCAGCCCAGACTGGAGAAAAGCCACCTGATAAGGGTCGCCCCCAGTGCCCCAACCACCCCAACTCGCACCCCTCCCGTCCCCCCAATCTACCCCCTTTGCCTTGCCGGGGCCTGACTGATCACCACTGGTGAGACCCCGAAAACCTACCTTTTCCCAGACGTCCTTCCTCTTCTTGTTGATGCTGGGTTACAGCTCAGCAGTGGACACTACTCCCGGTGGCGCTGCTGGGACAGAGGGCTGCTAGCCCACTGATTGGCCGGCAGCTTCATTAGGCGGGACTTCCTGCCTCAATGAGGTGGAAATCCCGCCTCAGACCAATTAAAGGCCTGAGGAACGCAAAATGTGGTCTGGATCCCCAGGTCAGGCGGAGACGGGCTCGCCACCGACTTTTCAGGCGGTGGATGGCTCCCGTCCCCCGAGGGTAAAATTCCAGCCTAGGACTCTGTGATAGTTCCATAATCTACATCTTCCACCAGGACAAATGGGATCTTCAACTAACAATTTATCCATAGGACAGGCTTCTTCCAGAACATTTCCCTCATGTCAGTAATGAACACAGAGCATCACTAACACATACTTAGCTTCAGAATTGCACACTCTGAATCCTTCATTTATGTCAAGTAGATTAGATCAAAACAATATTATTTGGGCACTCGTGATAGGTCATTACCCTGCATGGTGTGCTACTGAACTGCACAGATTGGGAAAGTTCCAGGTTCAGTTGCTGATCTATTCTGTGTTAGGCAATCCCAGGCAGTGTATCAATCCCAGTGTATCAATCCCAGGCAGTGTATCAATCCCAGTGTATCAATCCCAGGCAGTGTATCAGTCCCATTGTATCAATCCCAGTGTATCAATCCCAGGCAGTGTATCAATCCCAGTGTATCAATCCCAGGCAGTGTATCAGTCCCATTGTATCAATCCCAGTGTATCAATCCCAGGCAGTGTATCAGCACCAGTGTATCAATCCCAGTGAATCAATCCCAGGCAGTGTATCAGTGGCAGTGTATCAGTACCAGTGTATCAATCCCAGTGTATCAATCCCAGGCAGTGTATCAGTGGCAGTGTATCAGTACCAGTGTATCAATCCCAGTGTAACAATCCCAGGCAGTGTATCAGTACCAGTGTATCAATCCCAGTGTATCAATCCCAGGCAGTGTATCAGTACCAGTGTATCAATCCCAGGCAGTGTATCAATCCCAGTGTAACAATCCCAGGCAGTGTATCAGTGGCAGTGTATCAGTACCAGTGTATCAATCCCAGTGTAACAATCCCAGGCAGTGTATCAGTACCAGTGTATCAATCCCAGTGTATCAATCCCAGGCAGTGTATCAGTGGCAGTGTATCAGTACCAGTGTATCAATCCCAGTGTAACAATCCCAGGCAGTGTATCAGTACCAGTGTATCAATCCCAGTGTATCAATCCCAGGCAGTGTATCAGTACCAGTGTATCAATCCCAGGCAGTGTATCAATCCCAGTGTAACAATCCCAGGCAGTGTATCAGTACCAGTGTATCAATCCCAGCGTATCAATCCCAGGTAGTGTATCAGTACCAGCGTATCAATCCCAGTGTATCAATCCCAGGCAGTGTATCAGTACCAGTGTATCAATCCCAGTGTATTAATCCCAGTGTAACAATCCCAGGCAGTGTGTCAGTACCAGTGTATCAATCCCAGTGTATCAATCCCAGGCAGTGTATCAGTACCAGTGTATCAATCCCAGTGTATCAATCCCAGGCAGTGTATCAGTACCAGTGTATCAATCCCAGTGTATCAATCCCAGTGTATCAATCTCAGGCAGTGTATCGGTACCACAATTAGCTCCCTGTTGCCACCACTAGGTTTCTGTTGGAAACAGTGGGCTGGATTTTGTGCTGGAGGTGGGGCTCCTGGTGCCAGGCTGAAAAAGTGGGGTGAACCCGGCCTTTTCGTTCCCCCCCCAGTGCAATCCTCTGGTCTTTTTGAATCAAAGTTTTAGGAGGCAAGATCCCCGTCCCTTTAAAGACTAAAAAGGGATAGGGATCCGCCTCCAAGAGCTGCCGGCCAATCAGAGGGCTGGCAGCGCCGCAGTATCAGCAGCGCTGCTGGGAGCTGTGGCCACTGCCGGTACCGCAGAGGCATCGGACCCAGGCCCAGCAGTGGAACTCCAGAACAGAGATAGGTGAGGTGGGATCACCAGGGCTAGTCCGAAAGGCCCCAGCGAGTGGGGGGGGGGGGGGGGGGGGTGGGTGGGTATTCGTGCAGTCCAGCTGGAGGGGGTGTCCTGGTTGGTAAAGTTGTTCCTGGTGGGCGTTGTTCATTGGGCCACAAATTGCCCATGAAGGAAGGAACACCCCCACTTCAAGCCCACAGAGAGGGCCCCTAATTTTACAAGGCATCCTCCCAGAGTGGCAGAGGCCCCCGCGCCCCCACCGCACCGCCCCGCCGGTACCCCCGGCTGCTGGTAAGATCCCAGCGGTGGCAGGAAGAGGCCCTTAATTATCCGTTAATAGGCCACTTAAGGGCTTCTATTGGCCTCTGGGTGGGAAGGCCATCTTTGGCCTATCCCACCCCCTGGAAGATCACCAGGCGATGGGGAGACGACGGGCCCTCTGCCCTGCCGCCCCCTCGCCACACATCATGATACTCCATGCCCCCCCACCTCCGGTCCCGCCTCAGGGGGCCTCAAAAAATACTGGCCCGTGTGTGTGGGCAAGTGCGTTTGTAAGTGAGTGATAGCCTGAGTGTATGATTGTGTGTGAGTGATTCTGAATGTGTGTGAGTGTGAGCATGAATGAGTACAAGTATATGTGAGTGAGTGTGAGTGAGTGTGAACATCATTTGAGCACAGGATCAGTCTTGAATCTGCTGCCACCTTGGTGAAATATTTTAATATTTAGGTGAAATACCTCCAGTAATTCCGCAGTGGAAATGTACTAAAACCTGAGTCATCACTTTCAGAAGAGGAAATGTTATAGAACATTGAAACGGATATATGATTCAAAGTGCAAGTTGTTACAACCTCGGTGAGTTCGTTAACATGAAAAATACGAGATGTGAACCACCCCCAGACCCAATTGCAAGAAGTACATAACAAGATTTCACATTTTAAGACTTTTATTGTAATGACTAAACTAAAAAAAATCCCCAATTAACCAAACAGTACCTTGTAAGTAGCTGATACCCCAAGTTACAAAGAAAGGTATTTTCTTTACTTATTAAAACACTTGAAAACCTCACACCACACTTATAAATTACACAGTCCTTTTTGACGGTGAAATCCTCTTTGGTTAAAAGTCCCAAACTTCTCCCAGTTGCGATGGGTTGGATCTCCCAGACCTTTTTAAAATGAATGTCCTCTTTGCTCACTTCTCCGAGCACATCCGACCTGGATGTCCGCGAATGGGAAAGTTCCTGGTGATCCTTCTGGTCTCCTACTTCGCCACAAGCTTCAGCTTTCAAAACAGGTTCAAGTCTTCGCAGTCCTTTACTGTACCAGGCTTCCGAGAGCTGGTGTCTCCGCTCTCTCTGTTGAGGCCGAAACTGCTAGTTTCTTCTCTCACAGCCTGCCTGCCTTCAGAAAATCTGTTAAATTTATCAGGACTCAGAAGTCAATAGCTTATTGACCTGTTCCAATATATAGAGTCCAGAGGTCTGGTTTCACAGAGCCACTTGGGCCTTCCATTCTTCCCAGGTGTTAACAGTTGCCTGGTACAATTGCATCTTCCGAATTACTGACTACTTGTTTTATGACCTGAAGGTCTGGGAGAGTGAAACCCCTGCAATCTCTGTTTTTCAAAAGAAAGTATTTGATCTGTGTTCTCTGCTTTCCTGGTAACCAAGCCTTTGGTCTTCTCCTTTCACAGAGTGGATGTGAAGTCATCTGACCTTCCACACTCCATCTTGAACTTTTAAAAAAAAAAATCACAATTTTTAAAACATAATCATGTTACACAGTTCAGCGTTCATAGCAAGGTTAATTTCCTTCAATGATAGTGTTACATTCGGCTGTTCAATAATAACAGCTCTTAAAGAAGACCATGTTCCAATCTTATATTCTGGCTATTTACATTAAAATGATAACAGGGTAAGTTAAAAAATAAATCTCTTGTCACATGTAAAGTTGTACAGAGAAGGAAGTTTACAATTTGTTCTGGCATTTATTTGACAGGGAAAGGTGTATTTAACCGTGAAAACTTCTTGGCCCTGATGGGAGATTACCATGAAAAAGCAAAGGATCAGGATAAAGAGCTCAAGGAAGCCTTCTTGGTATTTGACCCAGACAGAAAAGGTTACATTGAATGGAACACTTTAAAGTGAGTACTTTCACTGTCACAAGTAGTGACAGCAGCAGCAGAAGCTGTCTGCTCTACGTTACATAAAGATTTAAGATTTATCCTGAAGATGTTTAAAAGCTGCACTGGTAGCTTCCCACCTCTTGTGTTCCTTGTGTTTTGTGCAATCTGTTCTCACTGCTCATCACCGATTGTAAATATCGATGACACTTATAAATCAATTCTCATAAAAGGATCCATGCCATTGTTTGTTGCTAAACATCAAACAAACTGTTATCTCACTCGGCATTTCTACTAAACAGGATCAAACCTTTACACCGTGCTACAAAGCACCCTTTAAACCTCCACCTCAAATCAGTGTTGCTTTTCTTGGTGTTGGTATTTTGGGTTGGTTTAGATAAAAAACATCTAATTCAAAATATGCTTGAAGGTGGTAGGAATAAGCAGACAGAAGTGATCAAATATTCCGTAGAACAATGTAGTTAATGTGCTAGGGTCGGGACATTATAATTTCTGGGATTCAAGTGCCCTAGTTTGAATAATGGAGATATAAATGCTAAAAAGAATGAAAAGAAAAGCCTTGCGTTAAAATAGCAGCTTATCAAACCTCTCACAAAGATTTCAAAGTGCTTCACATACAGCGGATTAGTAATAAAGTACAGTGACTCTCGTTATCTAGGCAAGTACTGATCAATTTTGCCCATTGAAAGATCCCACAAACAATCAGGAGATGGATGACCATTAATATATTCTTGGTGATGTTAATAAAGATGATGGAGTTTTGTTTCACAGTCTTTGGATAGCAGCAGAAATTTTGTGAAGGTTTCTCTTAAATGATTAAACAACTGGGACAAAGTCCACGATAGATTGTAAGTATCACTAGAACATCCTGGGACTAATTTGTCTCTGCTTTCACACCCAGACTATGCCCAGTTCTCAGAGTTAAAAGTAGTGAAATCTATTTATACCTGGCCCCTGCTCCCTTTACGTTAGATCATAGGAAGGGGACGAGCCATTTAGCCTTCCAGCTTATGCCGCCATGCAATGAGATCATGGTTGAGCTGTGACCTATCTCCCTATACCATCCTTTACCCCGTATTCCTTAATATCCCCAATTACCAGGAATTTAATCAGTCTCAGATTTAAAATTAGCAATTGACCCAACATCAACTGCAGTTTGTGGAAGAGTTCCAAACTTCCACCAGCCTTTGTGTGTAGAAATGTTTTATAATTTCACTCCTCAAAGGCCTGTCTCTAATTTTTAGCCCATTTCCCCTTTTGTGCTTCAACGGCAATCTAACAACATGTATTTATATAGCTCCTTTAATAAAATGTCCCAAAGTGCTTCACAGGTGCATTATCAAACAAATAAGAGGATATATGGGGAGGTGATCAAAAGCTCGTTCAAAGAGGTAGGTTTTAAGAGTGTCTTAAAGGAGGAAAGCGAGGTCACGAGTGGAGGTTTACGAAGGGAATTCCAGAGCTTGGGGCCCAGGCAGCTGAAGGCACGGCCACCAATGGTGGGGTGATTAAAATCGGGGATGCTCAACAGGCCAGAATTGCAGCAGTGCAGAGTATTGTGGGGCTGGGGGAGATTCCAGAGATAGGAAGGGCGAGACCTTGGAGGGATTTGAAAATGAGAATGAGAATTTTAAAATTGAGGTGTTACTTAACCAGCAAGCACAGGGGTGATGGGTGAATGGGACTTAGTGTGGGTTAGGACAGGGGCAGAGGAGTTTTGGATGACCTCATGTTTACGGAGGATGGAATGTGGGAGGCTGGCCAGGAGTGCGTTGGAATACTTCATATGCACAAATGGGTAACATTCAGGCATGGGCAGCAAAGTTCCACCTGAAACTGGTGGGAAAATGTTTACATCATATGTAAATGGTATGAGTACGGTATCAGAACATCTCCTGTATCATTTTCCTCAGTTTCCAGTTCTTCCCACCCCGAACAGTCAAGTGTTTTCTTTGAAGGGTCAGTGAGCAGGGTGAGTGGCGTTTCAGTCCATTTGGTCGTTGTTTCTGAAGAGTAACCGCAGGGCCTTCAGCCATTACCACTTCGGTGGGCTTTTCATGCCTGCAGCAGCAATCAAGTTTCCTTGCCCCATTTTGGATGTGAACCCATTCCAAGCATCGTGCTAATGACCTGAACCTGGAAATATGGCTGAGTTCGGGTCTGTTTGGGTGGAGCACACTTTAGGCGTGTTCTGATTTGACTGGACTGTGCTTGGGTGGAGGGAGAGAGGGAAATTGGCTCCTGTCAGTGCTGTTTATTAATTGTGTATCAGTTGTTTAATTATATGCAAGTGGAGGGTGTTAATTTGGGTCTTACTTGAGCGCTTGTAAGGAGACACTTTCTGAGACTGGTAGAGGGTTTGAGTGAGGAGTTACTTATTTGTAATCCTTTTACTCTGTACAATAAATGTGAAACTGAGGGAAGATAGGCTCCAGCAGTATCCTTCCTCAACAAGCTTTCTGGAATTTAACACTGTTCTTTCTTAACTTATCAATCTTAGAGCAGAATTGAAAGGGGCCCACTAGCCTGTTTTCTCTCATCCCTTCAGATAACATAACAGAGGCATTCAGCCCATTCTAGTCACTGTCACATTCAGTTCCCTGTCTCATCCCAGAGGAAAAAAGTTTTGCTCACATTCTCCATGATCCCCAAAGATAATCAAGTAAACCTCAAGAACATTTGTCAATCCCACCTGTCCACTGTATAACCTGGGCCTGCTACCCTCTGCACACCAAATACCCACCTCTCCACTGTACAACCTGGGCCTGCTACCCCCTGCACACCAAATACCCACCTCTCCACTGTACAACCTGGGCCTGCTACCCTCTGCACACCAAATACCCACCTCTTCAGCTCCAGCAACAGAAGACCACTGTAGCCTGTGTAGCATTTGATTATCTCAACTAAACCCACCCCTAGAACCTTCAATTCCATTCCCAACTGGATATCTATTAATAAGTAGCTGGATAGATGCCCTCAGGGTTGCCCCGAGGTCCTGCATTGTCCTCCATCCATCTCATGCAGCATGCATCCACTGCAGCAGTCATCAGATACAGTGTTGGGTTAATCCACTCTTATCCACACACTCCATTTCAGGCTTTCTCTTGCTGTTTGTCACCGTTGGAAAGGCAGAGATATATTGAAAGATTAGTTTCTGTCTTTAAAAAGGTTGAAACTATTCTTTTCTTAAACACCAATGTAACCAGTCACCTTTAAGTAACATCATCCTTTAATATATTTCCATCAGTCCTTTAAGAGCTGCTGTCTCACTGGCTATCCCAGCCACGAGCTGCTGTCTCACTGGATTTCCCAGCCACGAGCTGCTGTCTCACTGGATTTCCCACCCAAGAGCTGCTGTATCACTGGATATCCCAGCCACGAGCTGCTGTCTCACTGGATATCCCAGCCACGAGCTGCTGTCTCACTGGATTTCCCAGCCTTGAACTGCTGTCTCACTGGATTTCCCACCCACGAGCTACTGTCACACTGGATATCCCAGCCTTGAACTGCTGTCTCACTGGATATCCCACCCATGAGCTGCTGTCTCACTGGATTTCCCACCCATGAGCTGCTGTTTCACTGGATATCCCAGCCTTAAACTGCTGTCTCACTGGATATCCCAGCCACGAGCTGCTGTCTCACTGGATATCCCAGCCTTGAACTGCTGTCTCACTGGATATCCCAGCCACGAGCTGCTGTCTCACTGGATATCCCTGCCTTGAACTGTTGTCTCACTGGATATCCGAGCCTTGAACTTCTGTCTCACAGGATTTCCCACGCACGAGCTGCTGTCTCACTGGATATCCCAGCCACGAGCTGCTGTCACACTGGATATCCCAGCCACGAGCTGCTGTCACACTGGATATCCCAGCCACGAGCTGCTGTCACACTGGATATCCCAGCCACGAGCTGCTGTCTCACTGGATATCCCAGCCACGAGCTGCTGTCACACTGGATATCCCAGCCACGAGCTGCTGTCTCACTGGATATCCCAGCCACGAGCTGCTGTCTCACTGGATATCCCAGCCACGAGCTGCTGTCTCACTGGATATCCCAGCCACGAGCTGCTGTCTCACTGGATTTCCCACCCAAGAGCTGCTGTATCACTGGATATCCCAGCCACGAGCTGCTGTCTCACTGGATATCCCAGCCACGAGCTGCTGTCTCACTGGATTTCCCAGCATGAGCTGCTGTCTCACTGGATTTCCCACCCACGAGCTGCTGTCTCACTGGATATCCCAGCCTTGAACTGCTGTCTCACTGGATATCCCAGCCATGAGCTGCTGTCTCACTGGATTTCCCGCCCATGAGCTGCTGTCTCACTGGATATCCCAGCCTTGAACTGCTGTCTCACTGGATTTCCCACCCACGAGCTACTGTCACACTGGATATCCCAGCCTTGAACTGCTGTCTCACTGGATATCCCAGCCACGAGCTGCCGTCTCACTGGATTTCCCACCCATGAGCTGCTGTTTCACTGGATATCCCAGCCTTGAACTGCTGTCTCACTGGATATCCCAGCCACGAGCTGCTGTCTCACTGGATATCCCTGCCTTGAACTGCTGTCTCACTGGATATCCGAGCCTTGAACTGCTGTCTCACTGGATTCCCCACGCACGAGCTGCTGTCTCACTGGATATCCCAGCCTTGAGCTGCTGTCTCTGGATATCCCAGCCATGAGCTGCTGTCTCACTGGATTTCCCACCCACGAGCTGCTGTCTCACTGGATATCCTAGCCTTGAACTGCTGTCTCACTGGATTTCCCACCCACGAGCTGCTGTCTCACTGGATATCCCAGCCATGAGGTGCTGTCTCACTGGATATCCCAGCCATGAACTGCTGTCTCACTGGATATCCCAGCCATGAGGTGCTGTCTCACTGGATATCCCAGCCATGAACTGCTGTCTCACTGGATATCCCAGCCTTGAACTGCTGTCTCACTGGATATCCCAGCCATGATCTGCTGTCTCACTGGATTTCCCACCCATGAGCTGCTGTCTCACTGGATATCCCAGCCTTGAACTGCTGTCTCACTGGATATCCCAGCCACGAGGTGCTGTCTCACTGGATATCCCAGCCTTGAACTGCTGTCTCACTGGATATCCCAGCCTTGACCTGCTGTCTCACTGGATATCCCAGCCACGAGCTGCGGTCTCACTGGATATCCCAGCCTTGAACTGCTGTCTCACTGGATATCCCAGCCTTGAATTGCTGTCTCACTGTATATCCCAGCCATGAGCTGCTATCTCACTGGATTTCCCACACATGAGCTGCTGTCTCACTGGATATCCCAGCCTTGAACTGCTGTCTCACTGGATATCCCAGCACTGGATATCCCAGCCATGAGCTGCTGTCTCACTGGATTTCCCACACACGAGCTGCTGTCTCACTGGATATCCCAGCCTTGAACTGCTGTCTCACTGGATATCCCAGCCTTGAACTGCTGTATCACTGGATAACCCAGCCATGAGCTGCTGTCTCACTGGATATCCCAGCCATAAGCTGCTGTCTCACTGGATATCCCAGCCTTGAACTGCTGTCTCACTGGATATCCCAGCCTTGAACTGCTGTCTCACTGGATATCCCAGCCTTGAACTGCTGTCTCACTGGATATCCCAGCCACGAGCTGCTGTCTCACTGGATATCCGAGCCTTGAACCGCTGTCTCACTGGATATCCCAGCCTTGAACTGCTGTCTCACTGGATATCCCAGCCTTGAACTGCTGTCTCACTGGATATCCCAGCACTGGATATCCCAGCCTTGAACTGCTGTCTCACTGGATATCCCAGCCATGAGCTGCTGTCTCACTGGATATCCCAGCCTTGAACTGTTGTCTCACTGGATATCCCAGCCTTGAACTGCTGTCTCACTGGATATCCCTGCCTTGAACTGCTGTCTCACTGGATATCCCAGCCACGAGCTGCTGTCTCACTGGATATCCCAGCCTTGAACCGCTGTCTCACTGGATATCCCAGCCTTGAACTGCTGTCTCACTGGATATCCCAGCCACGAGCTGCTGTCTCACTGGATATCCCAGCCACGAGCTGCTGTCTCACTGGATATCCCAGCCATGAGCTGCTGTCTCACTGGATATCCCAGCCATGAGCTGCTGTCTCACTGGATATCCCAGCCTTGAACTGCTGTCTCACTGGATATCCCAGCACTGGATATCCCAGCCATGAGCTGCTGTCTCACTGGATTTCCCACACACGAGCTGCTGTCTCACTGGATATCCCAGCCTTGAACTGCTGTCTCACTGGATATCCCAGCCTTGAACTGCTGTATCACTGGATAACCCAGCCATGAGCTGCTGTCTCACTGGATATCCCAGCCATAAGCTGCTGTCTCACTGGATATCCCAGCCATAAGCTGCTGTCTCACTGGATATCCCAGCCTTGAACTGCTGTCTCACTGGATATCCCAGCACTGGATATCCCAGCCATGAGCTGCTGTCTCACTGGATTTCCCACACACGAGCTGCTGTCTCACTGGATATCCCAGCCTTGAACTGCTGTCTCACTGGATATCCCAGCCTTGAACTGCTGTCTCACTGGATATCCCAGCCACGAGCTGCTGTCTCACTGGATATCCCAGCCTTGAACCGCTGTCTCACTGGATATCCCAGCCTTGAACTGCTGTCTCACTGGATATCCCAGCACTGGATATCCCAGCCTTGAACTGCTGTCTCACTGGATATCCCAGCCATGAGCTGCTGTCTCACTGGATATCCCAGCCTTGAACTGTTGTCTCACTGGATATCCCAGCCTTGAACTGCTGTCTCACTGGATATCCCAGCCTTGAGCTGCTGTCTCACTGGATATCCCAGCCTTGAACCGCTGTCTCACTGGATATCCCAGCCTTGAACTGCTGTCTCACTGGATATCCCAGCCACGAGCTGCTGTCTCACTGGATATCCCAGCCACGAGCTGCTGTCTCACTGGATATCCCAGCCATGAGCTGCTGTCTCACTGGATATCCCAGCCATGCACCAAGTGCTGTCGAATGTGAACAGAAAGTATGTTGAAATTATGAATGTAAACTGGCTTCACAGATTCACGAGATTGGCTTGACTGCCAAATGATGCCCGGTGAATGCTCTGTGGTTTGGTCACGGTAGTGCTGCACCAGAAACAGAATGCCAGCCCTAATGTGAAAATGAAATGTTCCAAAATCGCAAGTAATTTCTATGAACAATTTTTTTTCGGCTTAAAGCCAGCAGAGGGCAATCTTACTTGTTCAATAGAACCTCCTGTGTTATGAACTCTGATAAAGTTTTGCTTGGATTGGGGACAGGGGAATGGAGCAAGGGAAACATCTGTCCACCAAAATAAAAAACTGTGCATGCCAAATTCTGTCTAAATAGTCGTAATAAGTACATTTCTTTTGAGAATAGCGGGAATTCTATTTGACCATAATGATGGTCAGTCACCTGTGTCTCTCAGTCTCTTCAACTCTGAGTTCTGCCGCACTTTACCATACCTGTGCTGGGGAGCTGCAGACAACATAATAATATATATCAGAACTCAAAAAGCAGAGTGTAAACTGTATCATTCATGTCCATTATGGAATATTTTCACTTCCGATCATGGTTCATGCTTATTCAATATTTATCCCACTATATAATTAACTAATACATCTTTGAAACTATTGTGTTATGAAAGATTTTAGCTAATATTTAACTGATTGTTGATTATGGCAAATAAATAAACCATGCATCTAATAATATCACATTTATTCTTCAAGATTTAATAGATATCTTTACTTCGCATTTTATTTAAAAATGTAAAGCTTCCCACCCAAATTTTTCCTCTTCCTTCCTGAAGGCATAGACCATTCCTGACCATTCCTGACCATTTCTTATGAATGACTTTACAGGAAAAGCTATCCTTTGGGATCCTGCCCAGTGTGTGACTCGAGACTGTGAATGTCAGTTGACTCAGACCATGGGGCAGCATGGTTCAGTTCACAGCACCATGAGAGGGGAAGAGAGCACCTCAGTCTAACTCAGTCCCAACCTCACTCAATATTATTCATGGATGCACATTTTCCAGGCAGTGGTCAGTAACATCCAAAGGTGCGGAGTTCATTTGTAGCATTCCCACCTCCACTGCATCTGGTTCCATTGACTTGCTGCAGCCCAAGGATTCAGCTGCTTCTTCCTGTCTGATTCAGGTGATCTATTTAGCAACTGAGGAGGCATTATTAGCTTTAATGAATTACATCCAAAGTGTGAGGTTTTTCTTTTTTGTGATAACCTCATATTTGCTTTTTTTTAATCTAAGATATGTCCTGATGAATGCAGGGGAGCCTCTTAATGAAGAAGAGGCAGAACACATGATGAAAGAAGCTGATAAAGATGGTGATGGCACAATAGACTATCAAGGTTAGTTAAAATCACAAACTTGTGGTGATTATGAATTGTTGATTGAGCCAGGCTGGCACACAAGGCTATAATACAGCTGACCTGACACACAAACCTCATTTCCTTTCTAGAATTTGTCGACATGATAACTGGTGAATCATTCAAGTTGATCAAGTAAACACTTCGGGAGTGAGAGTTTCCATCTGGACGGTGAATCACTAGTGCTAAAACCAGCAGATAATTGCACAATGGTCAACGTTTACATCAAGACCATTTACATCATGACAAATAGATATTTTTTAATTTTTAGACCTTGTCTTGTTCTGTCTTTAAGTGCCACGCAGCTGCCATTACAGTTTTGTAAGTCATAAAGAACAATCCAGAAAGATGCCGCTAATGATTTTACCTTGCACCCCGACCATCTCAACTGGGCTTTGGTTCTTCAGTATTTGCAATTGTCTAGTATCTTTGCTCTCACAACTTTAATATTAAAAACAAATTAAATTGTTTGCAATGGTGAGATAGGCAACATCTAAACAGGCATTGTTGTCACTGAAAAGCATTGGGTAAACCTTGTAATTTGGTGTCTGTGTTTCTGTGTGTGTGTATCTGTGTGTATGTGTGTGTTTGTGTGAGTATGTGTGGGCATGTATGTGTGTGTATGTGTGGGTGTGTGTGTAGGTCACACAAATGGATCACAGAAGTGACATTATTCAGCTCAATGACTGTGTCTCTACAAAAAAAAGATAATAATGAGCTTGGTCTTGTAAAAATCCACATTAGAAAAGTTTATGCAGCAGCATTTAAATCACACATCTGTTCCAGCACAACTTGCACTTAAAATAGAGCGTCAGAGAAGCTGTTACAGAAACTAACCCTGCCTCTAAACACCTTGAGATGGCTGTGATGCCACATTGTGATTATGTTGCCTTCACCAACATTGACATTTTAAAATTTAAAATCCTATTTCCAGGATAGTGAAACTGTTTAACCCTGCACAGCCTGATGCCAGTATGTAAATCACTCTTTGTTCCCCTCGAAAATATAGTTAAAATTAGCTTTGATTGTGCTGCAGGTATGTAAATTGTTAGTATTTTTTTGTGGGGAACCATAAACCCGAATAGTCCATGCACTGGGGTGTAGCCTGTTAGTTGGTTATAATTCACAAAAATATCATCCATTGCCCAAACAAATGCATAATGAGAATGAACCTCCTTCCACCAGTTACACAATCCCGGAATATTAGTTAGCCCATTGAGTTTGGTCTGTCCCAAGTGCTTTTGCACTTCTATTACATTTATAAAATACATCTACTGATGTTTTGTGCTGTACCGTTGTTTCGTTTTGGACGTGCTAGTTAACATTTGCTTCTTTTGGAAGACACACTTTCCAAATATTTATATAGCACCTTTCACATCCTCAGAACATCCTAAAGTGCTTTCCAGACAATGAAGCACTTATGAAGTGCAGTCACTGCTGTAATGTTGGAATGGCAGACAATTTGTGCACAGCAAGCTCCCACAAGCAACAGTAAGAAAAAAATGATCAGATAATCTGTTTTTAGTGATGTTGGTTGAGGGTTAAATATTGGCCAGGACAAGAGGAGAACACCCCTGCTCTTCTTCAAATACTGCCACGGGATCTTTTATTTCCATCTGAAAAGGCAGACCTCAAATTAACATCTCATCCCAAAGACAGAGGCCTTGAATTTCCTCTGACTTTCTGCAGCTGCTTACACGTTAGTGGGGCTCCTGACACAACAGCAAGAAGCCCAAGGAAGTTCTGGGGCAACATCTCTGACAGTTCACCAGTCCCTCGGTACTACACTAAGGTACTGAAGTGCTGCTTTGGATTATATACTCACGTTTCTGGAGTGGGGCTTGAATGTACAAACTTTTGACTTTGATGCGAAAATGCTATCACTGAACCAAGGCTACACACATACAAGGTAATGAAGCTACAATTAATTGGGAGGCATGTGGGTTTAATATTTAAATGTATTATTTAGTAACCATTATGCTTTCACTGTTAACTTCTTTCTAACATAATTATGTGGGATCATATCAAAATGTTCTTTGGAATACTTGGTCAATGCACCACTCTTTCTTCTGATAGCTGGGTTCAAACACTGACTGATGAAATGAGACTGACTCTCTGCTGATTGTACTGCTGATTGTAAGAGTACATCATGAATTAAAACCCTCTTCACCCGGTTCCTCGTGGGATTAGACTGGAAATTGGTAGAAGTCATCCGAACAGTTGGTGTGTGAAATTAAAAATAAATCTATGGTGTACTGAGGAACATGTTCTGCACTTTCCACTTTCCTCCTCATTCCTGATCTGTGAGTGGCTGATGTTGACACTGGCTTCCCAATGTGGAGAAAGGTTCCATTCCCAGCACGGGCTTCTTTCAATCGGCCATAAGTAGCAATTCAGCAATATAGAAATCGTCCTTTTTAAAAAGTTAAGTTTGAAAGAGAATCAATTAATTTTTTACTTTAAAGACTTCTTCCTGTTAAATTGGTGCACTTACATGAACTCCAAGCTGAGCTGTTGAATTCAAAAGACTTGGCATCTGAAGGAATGAATTCAAAACAATGGCTGAGGTGAGATCAATTATTTTTTAATTTCCAAAATATACTTTATTCATAAAAAAAGTGTAAAAAATACATTACAAAACAGTTCAAAACAGCACCAAGTCAACAATACAAAGAGTGCAAAGGAGATCAGTTTCCTTCAATACAGGAGTGAGTTGCCTCACAACCCTTCCATTTCATTTTACCTGCCATGTACTTTTTGCAGCAAACAAATATTTTCTGGATACAGCCCGAGGGGTTAGAGGTGCGATAAATCAACCGATAATGTCAGCTCTTCCGCTGGCATCAACAATGAGATGCAGGTACGACTGAGGTGCATTGGCCACCTGTTCTCCCCTAGTATTGGTCGCACTGGCATGAGGTCAGTTAAGCACCTGATGCGCAATGCATGCCAAAATGCTGTCCTGAAGCATTTCAAGGACTCGGAACCTATGTGGAGAATGCACATGAGGTTTATTACAGCACAGAGCTTCATGCAAATTAGGGCTCCTTCCCATCATACTGCTGGAGTGCACATACAAATGGAATGGGCATTCAGAGGAAGCCCATAATTAAAAATGGTTTGATTCTGCCTGGGTGACCCTTTTGTTTTTAAAGCCTTTCCCTTTAGCCTAGTTCCTCACTTTGTCAGTCCCCAAGGGCCAAAGCATCGAAAGGATTGCTGTGCCTTAAACAATGAAAATAGAATGATGATTTTTTAAAGCTGCTGGTCTCCAATATTCCAAACCCTAAACATGCTCCTAGAACAGTATGTGCTGAGTACCAGAAACTACACCACAATATAACTGAGTTGGCCTTGCAGGACTGTCTGAGACCAACTCAGTGCAGCCTGAG
Source organism: Heterodontus francisci (assembly GCF_036365525.1). Classification (NCBI taxonomy): domain Eukaryota; kingdom Metazoa; phylum Chordata; class Chondrichthyes; order Heterodontiformes; family Heterodontidae; genus Heterodontus; species Heterodontus francisci. The sequence continues at coordinate 3,934,845 of NC_090407.1, read as the reverse complement.
CACACACAGCACCATGGGCTGGAATTTCCTCCATGCACATAACCTGAAGACTCGACAATGCAACCATTCAACCGATGTCAAGTTACACTCAAATTTCCTGCCAATTGTAGTACAAAACACTGAATATTAATATGGGCGTAAATCAACAGTTCAAGGATATTCACAGTATATTCCTGAAGTATGAAAGCAAAAGTTTGAATTTATTTAATCACCATTCATACACATCAGCCACATGTTTAAGAACCTGCAATCAGGAAAGATTTTCAGTTTTTAATGTGATTTAGCGATTCCATAAAAATGCATTCAAAGAAATAGAAAATACAGAGCAAGTCTTGACTCTTTTTTTTAAACGTTCAAACGATTGCAATAAAACACCCGAGAAATGACTTTATTTCCTGTTGCACCAGAAAATCTGGTCATTATTTGAAGAGAATGCATCTATGTAGTTAACTTGTGTAAGCTAGGGGTGGGGCCATGATTGAGTGGTGATCGATTAGAGCGTTTTGTACTAACACACGTAACTAAACTGTCAAAATTCCAGAATCTTTTTGACTATTAACTTTGTGCCCGATTGCGGCAAATATGGGTGAAATTCCTGACCGAGGAAGCAGCAGTCCTGGTGGCTCTGCAGCTAAATCATATCACCTAATGCGGTGTGGAGTCATTTAGACCAGGAGGAAGCAAGATTCTGCTTATGGTCTATTCCAAGAAAAAAAAACCTACTATATTTATATATATATATATAAACACCTTTCATGACGCAAGTTTAAGGTTCCGAGAAGTGTCGTCACTATCGTAATGTAGGAAATGCAGCAGCCAATTTGTGCACAGCAAGCTCCCATAAACAGCAACGTGACAATGACCAGATAATGCGTTTTAGATGCTGGTTGAGAGGCGTTGGGCAGGACACTGGGGAAGAACGCCTTTTTTCCCCCCCACTAGCCATGGGATCTTCCTACCTGAGAGTCAAACAACGTCTTGCCCAAAAGATGGCACCTCCAACAGTGCAGCATTCACTCAGTACTACAGAAGTGAGGGCACTACAGTGGGTCTCTGCCTAGGGGTTGAAGGGATTGGGTGGGGGAAGAAAAAGAGGAGAATGGAAAAGCCACCAATGTTCCCTTTATCATTTGCTGAAAGTGCACGTGTGGATATCAGGATTAGTTGAAGCTGGAATACTCCTCTGTGGTTGTAACACCTATTAACACTGCCTCTATCTGGTACATGACAAATAAACAAGGTGGCAGAAAACAGCTAGCCCTTGTGGAAAATTATCTGAGAGGCTCCCTGCTGTCACAGGTATATGACCTCAGGCTGTGACTATTGTGATAATCACAAAAAGTTCTTATGAGTAATTAAATAATCAATTTTTACTCTGAACACTTCAAATAAGTTAGCATTTACTGTGTTACTGACTGTTAACTTCACAGGGCGGCGCAGTGGTTAGCACCGCAGCCTCACAGCTCCAGCGACCCGGGTTCAATTCTGGGTACTGCCTGTGTGGAGTTTGCAAGTTCTCCCTGTGTCTGCGTGGGTTTCCTCCGGGTGCTCCGGTTTCCTCCCACATGCCAAAGACTTGCAGGTTGATAGGTTAATTGGCCATTATAAATTGCCCCTAGTATAGGTAGGTGGTAGGGAAATATAGGGACAGGTGGGAATATGGGATTAGTGTAGGATTAGTATAAATGGGTGGTTGATGGTCGGCACAGACTCGGTGGGCCGAAGGGCCTGTTTCAGTGCTGTATCTCTAAACATAAACATGTCCAAGATGACTATTAAATAATAAAAAGCTTTAAAGCACATTTATTTGTTATAAAATACTAAACCCATAGGGCTTTTGAGAAAGACACTATACACAGAGATTCATTATTACATAAAAGTATGCAAATAATCAGTATAATTTAAATACAGTTCCACATTATGTAAACAATACTTCATAACTTTTCAGAATGTTAGCAACAGGTGGTATATTTCCCCCTTCTAGGGGAAAGCAGTTTTGGACCAGAAGCAAGGGATTTAATCTTATTCCAAATGATTTTGCGAATGTGTAATGACCAGTCGTCTCTTTAGGTTACGTAGTCACCAAATGATTTGGCTTGATTAAACTAGCCAATACATTGTAAAATTTAACTTCTTCATTCGTGGATTGGTTAGCTTTGCAACAACTAACTAATAAATCATATCTGGATTACCAAACACAAGCATTAGCAGCCACGACAGACACTTAACAGTACAAAGAAAGGTTTTTATTTGATTTGAAGAGGTATGATTCCTAATGAAAATGAACACTAAGATTTGATGAATGCTAAAGGTTTCCTTCACTGAAAAATCATGGTTTATTGCCTTGACCTTGTGAAAACTAACTGTTTGGCACACTCAGTGATGGTAGAAACCAAATTCTTCAAAACCCATTCTCCTGGAGCCAAACACACATTGGGATGGGACTACACAATGTTCAGAATATCTTTTGTCAACGTCATTTTCTTAACTTTAAACAATCAGATTGCAGAAACTCTATTTGCATTCATTTGAATTGAATATTAGTGATATACCCTGCTGATATAAATCACACGGAACAAATGTCATTACTTAGTAACGGAGTTTTGTTCTGCAGCAATCTGCTGGAAATATTTCACTTGCT